>NC_056727.1:1003958825-1004246325 GCF_019279795.1 Protopterus annectens | reverse complement strand
CGAGCAGCATGCAACGTCAGACAGAACAGGACCAAGAACACTGACATCTACCACAGTCTGTACACAGGCCAAGTAATATGTTCACAATACACTGCTACACAATACTGACACTCTGTCAACAATCACCATAATTACACAGACCTCACTACTGTACAGACTACAACAGGATGTCCAGGTTTTGTCCTCAGATATAAGGCCTATTATACATAACATATTTTGCAGTCTAATATCACACTGGCTTGTTATCAGGTATGATAGGTTCATAGGTTCATAGGTAGGTACTAGGCTATCTGCCCAAAGGTATTTATAAGCCTAGCCAGAATGTGTTGGCTTTCGCCGCCCCCTTAGATTAGTTCCCTGTGCCTTGCAAATTGTTTCTGTAGGCTACACACTAAAGTGTGCTAGCCGATTTACAGCATTTATAGCATTTACTGTCTGTTTTTTTCCTTATCTCTGTAATAAAACAAAAAAATCTCTTGTTTTCCCACTTTACTGAACTAGAGTAGTCCAGTTTCAGAGTTGCTGATCCCTGGGCTTTGTTTTTAGTTCCTGTTACTGATCCATTGCCTTATTAGGAAGGAGGGAAGTTTCTTTGCTTACCAGTGGGAGTGGGAAGCACTGAGCGGCCTTTTGTCCGATTTGGTGAAGTTTCAGCCAGAAACTAGTAGTCCATTGGTCGTTTGGGCCAATTCCTAGCTCCCTTCAGCGCCCTGCTATAAAACACGCTAAACTGTACTGCTGATCTAACCAGCATATCCTATAACTGAAAAGTTCATCTCTACTTGATTCCCAAGTAGACTATTCTCTATCTGTAAAGCCTAGCACTTACTCCTACAGTACTTGCACCTTGATAAAGCACTCTTATTATAGATAGTACCCCACCAGCCTAAAACCCACTTCCCCCGGAGTCCTTTGAAAGTTCTTTATCTACTACTTTTAGTATGTCGAGGGATCAGTTGTTAGTGTCCTCTCCAGCTCAGCTGGTGAACCTGGGAATATTGAGGCAATGTTACAATTGCCTCATGTACACTGAACAATCCTCTCCTTCTCCCACAAAACACAAATACATGCAAGAGATGCAACTATACGGCCAAACTGGAGGCTGAGCTCTCTCAACATAGGACTGGCAAGACCAGACAGGAGGAGAAGGTAACCACACACAATACATACCCAGTCACACATGGTACCATCACAACTTCAAATCATACACATACTCACACAAAGACATACTGAGGCTCTGATCAAAATTTACCAAAACAGCAGAGGCCACCAAAGCAGACACCCAAACAACTACCACCTCACGATCCAACACATGCAACACATAGACCACACAGTCAGAGTGTCAAACAGTCACAGCCCTTAAGGCCAAACAAAATGCCAGACACACTTGTCATTGGTGATTCCATAGTCAGACACACTGACGTCCTGCTCACCAGACTGAGTAAGGAGAAGGTCACAGTAAGCTGCCTGTCGGGCACTAGAATCCGCCACATAACGCAAGCACTCAGGTCTCTCAACAGCAGGTACAAGTGCCTCAGTCATTGTCCACCCTGCTGTCATCGACCTGCGACGCCCCCCCTTGGACTACCTGCAAAGGGATCGAGGAGCTCTCTGATTATGTAGCCCAGGCAGGTATGACCCTGACCTTGAGCAGTATCCTACCTTCACCTAGAATGATGCCACAATACAGTGATAAGATGATCAGCTTTAATAATTGGCTTAAATTCTGGTGTCATTCAAAGGGGATCCAATGTCTGTCTGCCTGGGATGACATGCTGGACAAGCCACGCTGCTTCGCAAGGGACGGCTTGCACCTGTCACCCTTGGGCTTCGGATATTGGCAACGGCTCTTGCCACCCCGATAGTGCCTTTTTTAGGGAGGGGTCCAATTCTGACCGTACCACCCTAGAACCCCAAAAGGAAAAAACTAAGGGTAATGCTGCTCAATGCCAGAAGTCTCAATCTCAAGATGCATGCACTGAGGCCCTTCTCAATATGGAGAACATCGATGTCTGTGCTGTGACAGAAACCTGGTTCAAGGCTCCTGAGAGCACCCCAGCACTAACAGGTTTCACCTCATATCATGCCCGCCCCAAAATCCGGACAACACCAAGAAAGGAGGGGGTGTCCATATTCATAAAGGACACCCACACCTCAAGGTTGGCAACGCACGATGCATCAGAGACCATCCAGGTGCAATTAACCATAGGCAAGACTGCTCTGCAATTTGTAGCATGTTACAGGCCACCCTCTCAAACTCAGGAACCTCACATGGCCTTCCTGAAAACATTGGAGGGATAAATGTATCTCCAAACACCATCATACTAGGTGACTTCAACTACCCTAATATAGACTGGGAACACTACTCAAGCCGAACACTCTAACCCAAAGATTCCTGGAGTTCATAAACTCAAATGCCATGGAACAACTAGTCACCATCCCCACAAGAGGTGAAAACATACTTGATCTCATCATCACGAACATGGGATCAAAATGTTCAACACCGAAGTATACCCTCACTGGTGAGATCAGATCATAAACTAATCTCGCTGGAGGTCCTCATCCGCCCCACCTGAAACAAAAAGACCACAGTGAAAACTTCTCAAAAGCCGATTTCACACTTCTAAAAACTAGTGTGGTCTCCTTTAAGGCCCCTGAGCCAGTGGTAAACATTACTCAAACCGCTGAATCACTTACAAATGCCTTCTACCAGCACCTACAGGACTGCATGGATCAGGCAATCCCAAACAAAACTAAGACTCTCTGTACCAAAGGCAAGCGTCCAGTCTGGTGGACCCCAGCCATAAACAAGCTCTACAACAAAGGAGGAAGCTACTACAAGATAGAGCAAAATCCTTGAAAGGTAAGACACCTTTGATCATTATAAGTAAAAACTAAGAGCTCTCATAAAATCATCAAAGGCAAATTTTGAGAGAAAAATCGCCAAGGACTCTAAAGACAATCATAAGGCCTTCTTTAGCTATGTTAGAAACCTAAGAGGAAACTCCCAGATATGCTCAGAATTAGTTCAAAATGATGTGAAAATTACTGAACCTACACACATTGCTAACATACTGGCTGACAGGTTCAGTGCAAACTTCTCCCCCCCAAAAGGAGAGATATCTATTCCAGAGGATTGTAGCCCCCCAAACATCTCCAACGCCCAGGTGAGAACTGCCCTCACTAAGGCAAAAAACACAGCATCCATGGGACGGGATGGTGTCCCCGGCTGTGTGCTTCATGAACTCAATGAGGAATTAAACCCACAGTTAGGACAGCTGTTTAATCTTAGCCTCACCTCAGGATACGCCCAAGGAGTGGCGCGGTGACTGTGGTCCCACTTCATAAGGGCGGTGCCTCCACAGACCCTGGAAATTACCGCCCATTAGCTTGACAAGCCTTATCTGCAAAGCCATGGAGAGGATCATAATGGAACTCATAAATAAAGACATAGGGAACTTGCAGACTTTGGATCCAACCCAGTTTGGCTTTGTCAAAGGCAGATCCTGCCTCTTAAACTTGGTTGACTTTTTGAGACAGTCACCAAGGCCATTGATGAGGAAAGGCAGTCCATACAGCCTACCTCGACCTGGCAAAGGCCTTGACACAATACCCCACTCAGGTATCATCGAAAAACTCATCAGCTTGAATGTAAACCCATACATCACAAGATGGGTTGCAAACTGGCTAAGCGACAGAACCCACAGGGTCAGAGTTGCTGGAGCCATGTCAGACTCAAAGCCTGTCACAAGTGGTGTCCCACAGGGCTCAGTCCTGGGTCCACTCTTGTTCGGCATCTACTTTTCTGAAGTACAAGCAAACACAGGAGGGTTATGGCTGACAAAGTTTGCAGATGACTGCAAACTGGGCGCCATAGTCGAAAACATATCTGACACAGATATCCTCCAGAAGGGCCTCACAGAAATGGATAACTGGTGCCAGAGCCATGGCCTGAAGTTAAACGCCAAAAATGCATAGTCATACCCTTCGGGAAAACAAGGTTACCCCTAGCTACCATATAGGTGACAATCCACTGCGCACAGTAAAAGTCATCAGGGATCTGGGGACCCAAGTTGACAGTAGTCTTTCGTTTGACACTCATGTTGCTAAAGTAGTTAGGAAAACCTTCTATATCGCCCACCTGATCATGAAGGGATTCACATCTAGATCAAGGGAGGTCATCGTCCCTCTGTACTCATCACTCATTAGACCTATGATTGAGTACAATGCCCGCTCGAATGTATCTGACCGACACCTGATGCAGCTTGAAAGGCCCCAAAAGTTCCTCACCAAAAGGATAAAGGGTCTCAAAAATATGTCTTATGCTGCCCGACTGAAAGAACTCCAGCTTTATTCAGTCTCATACCGCTTGCTCAGAGGTGACCTGTGCCTGACATATAAGGCCATGTCAAACCCAGATTTGATGAATATGCTTCACCTCAAAAAATCTAGATCCCTCAGAACCACAAGGGCGGGAGACTTAAACCTTGACACGGTTATAAATAGAACATGCTAGAGGGACAGATTCATCACCCAGAGACTCCCTATGCTGTGGAACAAAATCCCGGTACATGTGAGGCAGAGCACCTCGCTGGCCTTGTTCAAGAGGAATCTTGACCAATGGATGGGAGATCGCAGATATACCCCAGGGATTACTACTGCTTGACAGAGGCACAGAAAAATGATAGGCATAGTTTTTATTCAAACTAAAGGGGTGGCGAAAGCCACATAACTATGGGCTAGGCTTATAAATGCCCTTGGGCAGATAGCCTAGTATGAACCTATGAACCTATGAACCTATGAACCTATGTCAGGCAGACATCACCTCTGAGTAGGTGGTATGCAACTGAGTACAGCTGTAATTTCTTCAGTCGAGCTGCATAGGGCATCTATTTGAGGCCAGTGATCCTCTTGGTGAGGTACTTCTGTGGTCTTTCCAGCTGTTGCAGGTGTCTTGTAAGGTACATCCCAAATGGGGCATTGTACTCTATGATGGGTCTGATGAGTGATGAGTAGAGGGGTACAATGACCTCTTTTGATCTGGATGCAAACCCTTTTGTGATTAGGTGGGTCACGTAGAAGGATTTTCTAACCACTTTGGCAATGTGATTATCAAAGTTGAGATTACTATCTGCTTGGGTCCCCAGATTCCTTATTACGTCTTCCGTATTTAGGGGACTACCCCCTATGTGGTAGTTTGTGGGTACTTTGTTTTTTCCAATGGGGATGACTATGCACTTATTCGGCATTTAGCTTGAGGCCATGATTTTGACACCAGGTATCCGTCTCAGTGAGACCCTTTTGGAGGATGTCTGTGTCAGCCGGAGAGTCAGTTATAGCCCCTAGTTTGCAGTCGTCTGCGAACTTGATCAGCCATAGTCCTCCTATGCTTGCCTGTACCTCTGAGAAGTATATGCCGAACAGGAGGGGTCCTAGGACTTGAGCCCTGGGGAACTCCACTTGTAACAAATTTAGAGTCGGACCTAGCTCCCGCAACTCTCACCATGTGGGTTCTGCCCGTGAGCCAGTTGGCAACCCATCTTGTAATGTAGGGGTTTATGTTCAGGCTGGTGAGCTTGTCTATAATATCAGAATGGGGAATGGTATTGAAGGCCTTTGCAAGGTCTAGGTATGCTGTGTGTACCACCTTTCCCTCATCTATAGCCTTGGTAACTGTCTCAAAGAAGTCCACCAAGTTTAGGAGGCATGATCTGACCTTAACAAAGCCAAACTGGGTAGGTTTCAGTGTTTGGAGGTTCCCAATGTCTCTGTTACTGAGTTCCATTATGATGCGCTCCATAGCCTTGCAGACCAAGCTAGTCAGGCGTATAGAGTGATAGTTCCTGGGGTCTGTTGTGGCTCCACCTTTGTGGAGCAGAATAACCGCTGTTGTGCGCCACTCTATGGGTATGTAGCCTGTGGATAGGCTGAGTTTGAACAGTGTGTTTAGGTGAGGGGTTGGTTCGTCTTTGAGCTCATGTAGGACATAGCCTGGGACACCGTCTGGACCCATTGATGCTGTGTTTTTGGCTTTGGAGAGGGCTGTTTTAACCTGAGTGTCTATTATTTCAGGGACTCTATATTCTTCTGCTATGGTTATGGGCCATCTTGGGGGTGAGAGGGGGTGAAGTTTGCTCTGAACCTGCCAGGATGTTGGAGATATCAGTCAGTTCAGTGTATTTTGTGCCATTCTGCACTAACTCTGAGCAGATCTGAGCATTGCCACTTAGATTTTTGACATAGCTAAATAATGCCTTGTGGTTATCTTTGGAGTCCTTGGCAATTTTTCTTTCAAAGCTCGCCTTGGATGATTTTATGAGGGATCGTAGTTCCATGCTGATACTGATCAGGGATGTCTTCCCTTCTTGGGATTTTACTCTTTTCTGTACTAGTTTCCTCCTTCTATTGTATAGCTTGTTTATGGCAGGAGTCCACCAAAATGGTTTACTTTTCTTGAAGGAGTGAGTCTTGGTTTTGCTTTGGATGGCATGATCCATGCATTCTTGTAGGTGCCCATAGAATGCATTAGTAAAGATTTTTGCAGCTTGGACAGTGTTATACTTCAGCATGGGGGCTTTGAAACTTTCCACCTTGGTCTTAAGTAATGTGAAGTTTGCTTTTGAAAAGTTTTTCACAGTGGTTTTCTTGTCCGGGGGGTGGGGGCGGAATGTGGATATCCAAAGTGATTTGTTTATGGTCTGATCTAACCAGCGAGAGGTTGACCTCCGGTGTGGAACACCGGTCGCCCATGTTGGTGATGACCAGGTCCAATATGTTGTCGCCTCTTGTGGGAATGTTGACCAGTTGAACCAGGGCATTTGAGTTTATAAATTCTAGGAAATGTTGGGCAAGGGAGTTAGTACTTGAGTAGTTCTCCCAGTTAATGTTTGGATAATTGAAATCACCCAATATTAGGGTGTTTGGTAGGACCTTTATGTTTCCCAGTGTTTCCAGGAACGTGGAATGAGGGTCTGGGACATGATGGGTGATCTGTAGCAAGCTACAATTTGAATTGCAGTTTTTTCCATTGTTAGTTGCACATGGATGATCTCTGAAGCATCGTGCTGTGCCACTAACCTGGAGGTGTGGGCATCCTTGATGAATATGGATACGCTCCCACCTTTTGTATTTTGGTTTGGGTTCTGTGGCCAAAATGTATGGTATGAGTTGTAGCCTGGTAGTGCTGGGGTGCTCTCTGGAGCCTTAAACCAGGTTTCTGTTACTGCACATATATCGATTTTCTCCATACTGAGGAGTGCCTCGAGTACATGCATTTTGACGTTCAGACTTCTGGCACTACCCTCAGTTTTTTGTTACTTGTGCTATTGATGGCGGTAGGTTTATCTTTTGAGCCTTGCCTAAAAATGGCATTATGTTGGTGGCAAGAGCCTTGGCCAGTATCCAAAAGCCTAAGGGTGACAGGTGCAAGCCGTCTCTAGCGAAGCAGCATGGCTTGTCAAGCATGTCACCCCAGGTGGATAGACACTGGATCCCCTTTGAATGACACCAGAAACCTAGTCAATTGTTGAAATTGAGAATTTTTTCTTTATACCGTGGTATCATTCTTGGTAAGGGCAGGATGCTACTCAGGGTCATACTGGCCTGGGCTACATGATCAGAGAGCTCTTCCATGTCTCTTTTCATGTAATCCAGAAAGGTATGGCTCAGGTCATTCACACCAACATGGACAATGACATAGTCATATTTGTACTTGTTCTGTAGTGATCTGAGTGCTTGTGTTATGTGGTGGATACCTGGCGCCCGACAGGCAGCTAACAGTAACCTCCTTATTCAGCCTAGTGAGTGGGACGTCAGTGTGCCTGACTATAGAGTCATCTATTACTAGTATGTTGGGTATGTTATTTTGCCTTAAGGGTTGTGATTGCATGGCACACTGGTTTTGTGAAGTATGTGTTTCATGGTTTGTGTTGGGGGGGGTGGAGGTTGCTTGAATGTTTGCTTTGGAGGTGTCTGTTGGTTTTGCAGATTTTTATTTAGAGCCTCCGAGTATGTTTTCGTGTATTTATGTGTGTTTGTATGATGTCAGTAAGTAATGATATACTGTACATATGCACCTCTTACTGCATGACATATGGATAAAGGGTGACAGACTTGGGGGGTCAGAGGCACAAACACAGGGCCAATATTGACATATTGCTGTGATAAACTGAGAAAATTCCTGCTGTAACAGGGTTTGTTGTGACATATCTCTTCTGAAGGATATGAAGTCAGTAACTCACATGGATGTCACCGTGTACTGACTGCAATCATCAAAGTATGCTACCGCATTTCTAAAGATAAGAAATGTATGAGTAACACAACACATCTAAGACTCCAAACTCTGTCCAGTCTGCAGATAGCCCTACAGGTGAGAGTTTCCTCAACCACATAACACTGTCATGCCAGACTTTAAATCATGTAGAACAGCCATATCCACACAAACCCTGTTAAACCAACATTACTTCAAATGTAGAACAGCAATATGTACATTCTATCCCCATGTCCGGAACATCCCCCTCCTGTCTGTTGGCCTGTCTCCGCAGTGTATGTTGTAAGAGGTATTTCCAACTACCCTCTGTGATGCTGTTTGTCAGACACCCACATGAAGTCCTGCTCACAGTGAAGGAAAAGGGCCAACACCCACATGAAGTGCTTAGTTATAGGAGTGTGCTTCCATGCAAGTGGCTATAAAAATGATACCACAGCTGTTCCACATGCAATTAGCAAGTGGGGGACTGAAATTTGTGCACAGGCCATCAGCTGATCATGAGCATTACTTACAAAACTCAAGCTGCTGCCTATGCAAAACAGATGTACTTTTCCACATCCACCAGAGAGAGAGGGAGAGACAGAGGCAAAGTAAGAAAGGAAGGGAGTAAGAGAATAAGAGCCAAGTGTGTTTGTGTATGATCAGTGGGTGGAGAGTGGTATCTGGGTATTATAACGGTTGCCAATATTGTTTACTAATCCATACTGTCACATAGTAATTGCACATAGCTGTACACATTTATGGCTGATAGTCTACAACAGCCTCTACAGTGTTTGAAAACTGTTGGCCTTGTAATGTGGACATTGGGACATATAGGTCCTCAATATAATGATGTAGCAAAACCCACACTGCAATGGATACTGTCATTACATAATCACCCCAACTCCCACACAGGATACTGATGACACACACACAAACACATACCAGTACTGAGGTTCAAACTCCTACCTATGTATTGCTATTACAGTGTAACTCAGTTATTGCACTCGCCACGCAGCTTATATGTTGGAAAGCTATCAAAAGGTATCTTTGAAGGTGAGTGACATCAGACAGACACAAAGAATGTCCACAAACTCAGGTGTCAATGAAGACACATACACACACACACACATTATCACAGTTGGCAGGATCAGGATTAGAATTCCTACCTAACTAGTTTGCTACATTACAGTATTACACAGTTATCACAAGCGCCACAGTGCTTATAGGGCTGAAACATGGCCAAAGGGTTAATTCAAGGTGAATGACATCAGCAGGCATGCTAAAGTAGGGCAATGGGAAGTGTAGTGAGTGAGAATGGCTTCAAAATCATTCATCTCCACACACACACACACGCACACACACACACACACACACACACACACACACACACACACACACACACACACACACACACACACACACACACTTGCCAGTACTGAGATGCATAGGTTCATTGCTTCACAGGTGTGTAGTAAGGCTGTACAAGGCTAGGCAAAGGGAATACCTTGGCATTATGCTACATGACAATAGTCCCCAGTGTGGCTCAGGGGTGTGGTCCCTGGAGTGGTCCCCAGGGGTGAGTATTGTGCTCACTATCCACTCATCTGGGTTACTATTGTGAGTGGCCAGTGATGTGCACTGCCTCCATGTATGTGATCTATATTAAAAAACATGGACAGTGTCTGGGTTGTGCACATGTCCCCCACGCATGTTCTTTGACATGTGGAAGTGTACTTGAGGTCTTTGGGGCATGTTGTGTGGACAGATTGTTATTTTCTGATGTAGCACTCCTGACCTCATTTGGTGAGACCTGGCTATGTAACTGAGGTCATGCTTGCACCTACATTGACAGCATGATACAGGTACTCAGTGGAGCTAGTTGTGTCTGTCCATACAGGGCATGTGTATAAGGCATGGTATTCACTTTGGGGGTTACGTTTCTAGACTCTACAGTTTTTGCAGGCATGCAATGGGGAACATAGCAAAAGGGCCACTGTAAGCATTTATTTGCCGACTGCGGGGATGGAACAGGGTGCCATGTCCTTTTACTTGCTGGATAACACACACTCAGTCAGGAGATGTAACACATCAAAGTACTTTCTGATGTCAGTGGCACTGTTGTGTTCAACAGACGTGTAGTCCACTGCAATCACATCATGGTTACTATCTGTGAGGCAATATGCAGGGAATTACCAATATAGTGGTTGTTGCCTAGCCAAGTGTGTTTGTGCATGAGATGGGGGTGGAGAGTGTTCTCTGAGTAATAGAAGGGTTGTCTGTATTGTTCACCAATCCATAATGTCACATGTAGGGCTATGGATTGTCTACACCAATCTCTCCGGTGTTTGAAATCTGTTGTCCTTGCAAGGTGGACATTGTGACATATACTAGGTCCTCAACATAATAATTTACAAAACTCACCCTGCAATGGATCCTATTATTACACAATCACAGAAACTTCCACACAGGATGCTGATGACAGACACACACTTGCCAGTACTGAAATTCAAACTCCTACCTAGTTATGTATTGCTACTATAGTGTACCGCATTTATCGCATGTGCCACGGAGCTTATAGGATGAATGTTGTCCAAGGTACTTCTAAGGTGAGGAACATCATCAGCCCTTGTAAATACTGGCATTGGGTGATGTAGTGGGAGAGAGATCCCAAAAATAATTTTATCCTACACACACATTTGCCAAGGGTGAGGTTCAAACCTCTATCTAACAATCTTTATGGACCATTATATTACGCATTTACCACATGCACCACTAACCTGATATGGTTTAGGGTTGGCAACAGGTACTTCTAAGGTGGATGATATCTGCAGAACTGCTAAAGTCAGGCTCTGAGATGTGCACTGGGTGTAAATGGGGCCAAAATCATTGAGGCACAGACATACATATGTACACACACAAACACTTGTCACAGATGAGATTCGACCCCATACCTATGTTGTTACTGCTACAACACTGTTCTGCATTTATGGCGCACGCCATGGAGCTTACAAGCTGGAGAGCTCTCCACAGGTATCTTTGAAGGTGACTAACATGAGCAGCAGCGCTAAAGGAGGGGTAAGGGGAGAGTAGTAAGTGTGAATGTCCATAAAATCAGGTATCATCAAAGACAAACACAATCTGCCACACAAACACACACAGTTTCACAGTTGCTATGTCTGGGATTAGAACTCCTACCAAACTAGTATGCTACACTATAGTATTTTGTAGTTATCACAAGAACCATGGTGCTTATGCGGCTGGTGTGTGTCCAAAGGGTTATTTCAAGGTGACTGACATCAGCAGGCTTGTGAAAGTAGGGCAATGGGAGGTGTAGTGACTGTGAATGGCCTCAAAATCATTCATCTCCACAAACACACAGAGTTTCACAGTTGCCATGTTTGGGATTAGAACTCCTACTAGTATGCTACACTATAGTTTTATGCGGTTATTGCAAGCACTACAGAGCTTATGTGGCTGGCACTTGTCCAAAGGGTTATTCCAAGGTGACTGACATCACCAGGCTTGCTAAAGTAGGGCAATAGGAGGTGCAGTGACTGTGAATTACCTCAAAATCATTTATCTCAAAATACACAAACACACACACACACACACACACACACACACACACACACACACACACACACACACACACACACACACATACACACACACACACAGTTTCAAAGTTGCCATGTCTGGGATTAGAACTCCTACCTAACTAGTATGCTACACTATAGCTTTATGCAGTTATCACAAGTGCTACAGAGCTTATGGCCTCAAAACCATTCATCTCCACACACACACACACACACACACACACACACACACACACACACACACACACACACACACACACACAAACACATACACACACTTGCCAAGTTTGGGATTAGAACTCATAGCTAACTAGTTTTCTACACTACAGTATTACATATGTATCGCAAGTGCCACACAGCTTATAGGACTGAGAATTGGCCAGAGGGTTATTTTAAGGTGACTGACATAAGCAGGAGTGCTAACATGGGCAATGGGAAGTGCAGTGTGTGAATGGGCCATAAACCATTCCTCTGGAAAAACACACACACACACACACACACACACACACACACACACACACACACACACACACACACTTGCCAAGTTTGGGATTAGAACTCCTAGCTAACTAGTTTTCTACACTACAGTATTACATATGTATCGCAAGTGCCACACAGCTTATAGGACTGAGACTTGGCCAGAGGGTTATTTTAAGGTGACTGACATAAGCGGGAGTGCTAACATGGGCAATGGGAAGTGCAGTGTGTGAATGGGCCATAAACTATTCCTCTGGAAACACACACACACACACACACACACACACACACACACACACACACACACACACACACACACACACACACACAGTCAGTCACACACAGCTTTACATTTGACAGGACTGGGTATACAAATGCTAGATGAATATTGATTTGTACTATCGTTTTACACAATTATCACAAACACCACAGACACTATAGGGCTGAGGGCTACCAAAAGCAATGTCTACAGTGACTGACATCAGCAAATTATGTGATATTGGCCAATTGGATGTGTGGTGGGTAGGACAGGCCTCATGATGAAATCTCTCTGTCACTGCCTGTCTCTCTCTTCCCCACATCTCTGTGTGTATATGTTTGACATATTATAGTGTGTTGGCCTTGGATATGTGTGAGTATTCCTATCCAATGTGTGTGCAAAGCATAAATGGTGTACAATGTGGTGTGTGTGCACAGACATCTGCGACTGACAGATATGTATAATTCACTGTGTTAATTCTCTAAGTGTAGGAGCATACTCAGTATGGCCTTCTGTATTGAGTGTGTGAATCCATTCCGGGTAGGTTGTACTCCAGTCCAGGATTTAGTGTTCTACACCTACAGCTAGCAACCTGTTTTGGCAGGATATCTGTAGATAGGTTGACAATATGGTGTCACAATGGGCCACAGATAATGGGCTACTATTGTGTTGGTGCTGCTTGTGTTATATGGTTGTATTAGCAGAGATATTCAGACATATGTACTGTTTTACACTGTGATGTATTATGTCATCAACTACTGACATATATACTTATATGCTCACAGCTATTTCCTGGGAAATACAAGATGAATGAAGCTGTGTCCAGTATTGTGGTCTGCAGCCTACATATTCTTGCACACTCATGCCATTCTGGAGGGGTAGCTGCAGACACTTGCTGATGGGTCTGTGTAAATGGTGCAGCACCTTGGTACTGTGGTGGCTGAGGATCTCCTGCTTGTACATATATTGATGTAACAGTATGGCCGAATCCTGTTGTGGCCATACCTCCCAGCTGTACAGATTCACCCAGGTTACCCAGAGTTCCCCTTCACATTGTGGTTTACAAGCAGGTTTGTAGCCACCCATTACTGGGTTGGCAGCCAGGGGCAGTATGGGCACACATCAGAGTTTCAGACTTCACACACTCCATGACGTCCATGCTTCTACACCCCCAGTCTGTTATTCTATCCTCTTCCTAACATTATGTGAGCAATATCTGAGCAGTATTCCTACATCTTAGCAGTATTTAGGGGTTGGTCTATAGTTCATGCAGTAAGACATGATGGGCATGCTACTGGGATTTGTTAACATGGCCTTGCATTTGTATTCTGTTGACTGTGTTATGTTGTTAGTTGGGACCCCATGAGATAACATACATTGGCAGTACGGCTGAGGCACAGACCTTTGACAGAGGACTGTAGGGCATTTGGTAGTGATGCAGGCCATCTGTAGCAGGCCAGTGCATTCTGACACTTCTACATTCCCAGGCTGTGAGCCACTGGATTCATCTGGGCTGACAGGGTAAGTATGTGAGGTGTTAATGGCAATAGTTCTTGTCCATATTAATCCACTGGTCTGGATGCTGGCAGGGTGCTGCTTATAGCTAGGGACACACATGCATGGGGCACCTCTTCAGCATGCTGCACTATGTGGTTATTCCCATACAGAAGTGGGGGTCATACTGTACTCATTCCCAACAGCAGGGATATGACCTGTGATAAACCTGTGGCAGATGGTGGGGTGAGCTGAGTGTATGTGTGATATGGAAACTTCTTGCAACTGACTCACAGATATACCTGGGACATTCCCCTTATGCTGCCTTGTGTGGGGACATAGGCAATCTTTCATTACTTCATAACTGTGCCTTTTTTGGTCTGCCACTGATTGGCCAGAATATATCAGTATTTCATACTACACAGACAACTAATGTGCTGCTAACCTGTATGTAGAATTCCAAAGGTGTGTGCAGTTGATAGTTACATTTTATGTACTCTGTCTAGGGTAATTCCACCTGTGTACTGTGTGTATGTCTAGGCCCACATTCCATGTCCATCTTTCAGACAGTGACAGATATTGACATCTGGACAGTGAGTATGGATGACTGCTGACATGGGTATTGCTGAGATGCATTGTGGTTGGCACTGCAATTGTCGGAACATGGCCCTGTCATCAACAGTACTGGCCATAGGCCACTGAGACACAACCCTCCATACCTACATGCTGACCACTTCCAGACAATATTGAACACACAATAACCTAACACACGGACCCCTGCATATTGTACACATGCAACAATCTATCCTGTAAATTGGGCCAGCTCAGGTAATCTGTGCTCCACTGTTATTAAGCCCACACGTACATGTTACTGCATTTCTATATAGGATTATGGGGGGGGGGGGGCACATCTGACAACTGTAAACATTTGCTATGACTGTAGAACCACACAAGCACAGCATGACACAGCAACCGAAGAGTGCAATATTTATTCACAAATGGTTTAGCGCTTTCTTCCCACTTACAGGGGCTTCCTCAGAACAATGAATAATAACCCACCCAGCGTTTATATAACAATTCATGTACTTGATTGATCAATTAATTAATTAACTACCAACCAACATTTAAAGTTATATGTATAAATCTAAAACAAATATATGTAATGCAGTAAAAATACACTTAAAAAACATTAAAAAAACACCTAGATCTATGCAAACTCAAATGGCAATTGTGGTTAAACACAACTGAGTACCCTGGTATAAATGAGACCACTACTATTACATGTGTTTGAAAATTGAAGAACATTTTGGGTTAAAAATGTTTTTAAGTGTATTTTTACTGCATTACATATATTTATGTTATATTATAATAATTATATAATAAATTGTATATTTACATAGCCTTTCTTTATGGTCATCTACACCTGTCCTGCTGGCTGAGCCTGGTGTTGGGTATGTGAGCCTCACTGAAATGCATGTGTGTGTCCTACAGACACACATTTGGGCCACCACATGTACTGCAGTGGGATTTGTCACCTTGTCTAGTACTGCCTACTTTGTTGACACCAGTATTTGTTATGGATTTCATGCTGCCCATATAGGTGTCCACTATCTGCTGCCATCCCATTCAGCCACCCGATTCCCTTGCATGCTCACATCCATACCATAGATACAACTAGCAGAACATGCTACTCCATTCAGCAATTGATAGGAAGAGTGACTTACCTTGTGGCTGTGCCAGTATTGAGGATAGTGCTGGAGGGCTGACTATGTGAGATGCACATAGTACACTCCCTATACATGGTAAAGCACAGGTAGTGTCATGTTTGGCATCCCTTTTACTGCATGTGCAAGTCAGAGAGAGGTGTCATTCCCTTGGTCCCTACTGTGTCAGTGTATGTGCTATGTGTTGCCTCTTCTCCTGGGCATACTAGGCATGCCTCCTTCTGCCTACATGGGCAGGCTCAGTTTTTTCCTCCTCTGAGTCCCTCTGTGGCTGTGATGGCCTTGGCAATGGTGGTGGGGGGGTTGTGTGGCCTTGCTCTGTGCTGTTTCTGCTGCAGCTGTTTTTGCAGGATCATATTGTGTAGCATGGCACATACTATGAACATTTGTGTATATGTAGCTGGAGAGCACTGCAAGACTCCACAGGATATATCCAGGCAGCGGAACTGTGACTTGAGCATCCCAAACACAAGCTCTATTATGCTTCTGGTTTGTGCGTGTGCCTCATTATGGAGTTCTTCTTTGGGTGTGTGTGCATTTCTGATGGGTGTCATCAGCCATGGCTCCAGTGCTTAACCAGCATCCCCCACTAGGTGGCCATATGGGATGTCCCCACTGGCAAATTTCTGGTACAGCTGTGTCATATGCCAGATGTGGAGTCGTGATAGCTTCCAGAGCTGCCAGCACACACATTCAAGATAATTCCCTGGGCATTGCACATGACCTGGCAGTTGATGGAGAGGAAGCCCTTGCAGTTTATAGACCCTACCCCACTCACCGGGTGGTGCTTTGATGTGTATATGTGTGCAGTCTATAGCACCCACTACCTCAGGGTATTCTGCTATTTGGTGGAAGAGATGCATATTGCTAGTCAATGCCTCATGGGTGTTGCGGAAATATATGTACTCACCGGCATGTGCTGACATGGCATCCAGGAACTGGTGGAGTACCCTGGATGCTGATGCCTGTGAGATCCCCATGATATACCCAGTTGGCCTTTGGAAGGTACCTGTGGCTAGTATTCTTAACCCTACACATACCTTGCTATCCAGTGGGATGGGTTCCCCTCTGTTGGCTCTGTGTGTGAGGTGTGGCCGGCACAGCTCAACAATTTTCTGTAAAATGTCCTGTCCACCCTATAGCACTCCACTATCTCCAGCTCATGTAGCCCCTGGTAGGTTAGCCTGGGTCTGTACACTCTTCTCCTCCTCCTCACTGTGAGTTGGTTGTCAGCATTCACATCCTCACCACCCTTCAGTCTCTTCCACATATTGATGTATGAGAGCAACAGCAGCCCCTAACATTTTGTTAGTTTTGTCAGGTAAAATTTCCCATCTGTGTACAATGGTGGTGTAGAGTTTGTGGGAAAAACCAGAGTGAAGGTGTTTGCATAGTTTATAGTAGTGTGGTGGGCTGAGCTGCTGCCTGTGTAATTGGCTGATTCTGATACATTTCACCTGCCAGCTATGGTAGTTCTCTTTGATTGCCTTCCTACTGCTGTTTTCCCTTCCCATTGCCTTCCCGTTTAAGCCCTAAGGTGAGCCACACATACCCAGTGTTCAGATGTGAACAGAGCTGCTATTTCCTGTGTTTTCTTTTTTTTGTTTGTTTAAAACCCGGTGCGCCGCATGCACACCTGTTTAGGCAATGTAAACACTGCTAGGCAGCCTCAGACACACCCCCTTCCTTAGCTGTGCTTAGCTAAGGGCAAACATAGGCCACAGAGCTCAAATAAGCTTACAGCATGCATGAAACTCCCCCTTATGAGATCATTTACCTCTTATACTTATACCATGGTGTTGCTGCACCTACACGTTTGGGTACAAGCTAACCCTGAGAGGAATTCTGTGATTCAGTATCAATCCCCTCATTTGCATAAAACAGAATGCTAATTCATAGTTACCACACTCACACTGAGCCTTCCCCCTTAGCAACCTCTATTCCTTGGTATTGTTGTCTTTTGCATGCCATTGACTATCATGGCAAAATACTAATTTGGGTTTAAAAGCTTATTTCCAATTTTTTTTTCACATTTTCGGGCCGATCCCGTTTGTGCACTGCTGCCCTACGCTTAAACATCTGAAATCGGCCAAAAAAAAAAAAGTTATTTTTTATAATTTTGCAACTATTTCCCATGCCAACGGCCATATATTTGGCCATTGGCATGCCTACTACATTGAATACATGCTTTCTTTGGAGCTGTCATGCCTCCGTTTTGTAATTTGCAGAAATGTATTCGGTTAGTAACCAAATACATTTCTGCAGGTTACACTATTCCTGCACAGATGCCTGCCTGCTTCCTGGATCACTAATTCACCTCATTTGCAAGGTTTTCACCAGCAAATGAGGTAATTAGCATATAGCAGTTGTGTCCATGCAGGAATAATGTAGGAGCACTCATCCACGTCCCGGGAGCTTTTTTCTGGATCGCTAGTCGGCCATATTGCCTGCAGCAGCTCTTGCATTATTCCTGCACTCCATGCAGAGCTTGCTAAATCCCGAAGTATGTGTCTTGTAGACATTTAGTTTTAAAGTCACTTTTGGGCAAAGAAATTTATGAAGGGAGAGTGGTGGGGTCTTTTTCTTGCCACTCGTTTGAATCATTTAGAGCGTACCCACTCACAGCAGTTCCCTAAAAGAAAGAAGGTGGTTTCTGCTTGATTCACCACATTTCTTTTCTTTTTGGAGTCACTGGTGAAAGACAGTGGGCCAGATTCAGGAAGCCTCCGTGTAAGAGTTATAACTCTTACACGGAGGCTGCAGTGAAACTGTGTGATGTCAGCATGTCATGCATATGCATGAGGTGCATAAGGCATGCTGAATCACACTAGTAACTCTTACACGGTCCGTGTAAGAGAGTAGGGGGCGTGTCTGTAGGCTAAGCCCTGCAAGCGGGCACGCCCCCGGAAGACTAGAATGGCTGAAAGTAAACAGCCACGAGAGAGGCCATGGAAATGTGCATAAACACACTACACAACACATGCCCCGATAGACCATCACTGTATAAAGTGAAGAGATGTAATAAAATTAAATTAAAACCTTTTTTTTTTTAAAACCCATAAATGTTTGCTACTGTGTGCCGTGTGCTTGGTGTGCTACTAAGCGCAATCACAGTTAGCAATCAGTGGAAAAGGATATAAGAACTAAATATGCAAAGTAAGCCAAGAAGTAATAGCTTAGCGGTAGAGTTGCCGGCCTAAGAGTAGGCAGGCAGGGTTCGAGCCCCCACAACAACGTATTTTTTTTTGTAAATAAGCACTAAAAGCCCGTGACAGTATTGTACACATGTAAATGTATTCCCTTTTGTAAAATGGAATGAAGCAGACATATATTCTGAAGTAACACAATAACAAAAATAGTCAGAAATGTACTGATAGGTAAGCTGCTGTGAGACGGAGTGCCCGTAGCTGAGTAGTGTTTAAAAAGCTGCAAACTGCGTGCCTGTTGCTAGGCATCAGTTTAACAGAGTGAAACTGTTTGCAACTAGCTGTGCTTAGCTGAACATGTGTGTCACTAGCCAATTAAGGTTTATCCCAGCGCACACCGTTTGCGCGGCGCTCCCACAAGCTAACTGCCAGTGCGCATCGTTACCTCAGCGCAAGCGGCGCAGACCTGGTTTTAAGTTCTTAAAAGTGCTTTTGGCATGTTTGATTGACAGGTCTCAACTCATTTCTGTCAGGAAAATCAAAAAGCAGTTGCCAGATTCGAACCCAGGATACCATGCACTAGAGTCAAGGTACTAAACCACTAAGCCATGACAGCAATACCTAGAAATGCAGAAATAGCATATATATGGGATAAAATCCAGAATGGAGCATGATAAAGCATTTTCAGTGAAGTAGATACAATTCCAAAACGGCCAATCAGAGAAATGTGCGGGAAAATCGGCATATATAAGCCCCATAGGCGGGAATACACAGCAGAAACGATTGTAGATCAGAGCTGCAGTCAGAATGAGTGGAGTAGGTGAGGGACGTTGCTTTCGAGCACAGCGTTGGGGCGTTGAGGAGTCCAGATACATGGTCTGGCTCCTTGTCCACCATCACGAGGCCCAACTCATGCAGGGCCAGGTCTCATGGGGAGCATATAGGGCAGAGGCATGGGACCAGTTGGCTCGTGATCTGACCAGTGCTACTGGCATTCCACACACTGGTGAGCAGGTCCGTCACCACCATGCGGACTTGAAGCGACGCAAGCAAGACCAGTTGCCCGAATGGATCCAGGAGGCGCGGGATATTCCCAATGCCCCAGTAGTGAGTAAGTTACATGTTACTTATGTATGTAAGGATTCCAACTAGCTGATACCATGGAGATGTGTAGTCAATATTACTTCTTTTTGTATTACAGCTGCAGGTGTCCGCTCTTGAATCGCGAGATGCATGCCCGTAGGCTGGTGCGGATGCGCCACCGTGCAGGTTAGTAACCCCACCCAGTACTTGTAAATAAATATTATACTGTAGCATGTATCAGAACACTGCAGTGTATTGATTAAAAGTAATATAATGTGCAAGCAAGATTTGAAAGTCTGCAGGTATGGCTGCAACAAGTTCATCAGTATGCAAGTGTAACTGGAAATATAATTGATAGAATTAAACAGTGCTGTCATACAGATGTCCCACCATTAATTAAATATAGTGTAACCTGCAGTAGTCTCAAGAGTACAGCTTCAGAATCTGAGGTAGTCACATGTGAGATATATCCCTGTTGAAATGCTGAATCATGACAGAAGTGAGGCTGTTGGAAAGTGTTTGAATCACCACTAGTCTAACATGTGAACAAAGCCTAGAAGTAGCAACCTGAACTGTGAATTTGCAGGAAGTGTGAGACTGACAGAAAGGGTCATGTATGAATAAATAAAGTAGTAATAACCCGGAATATATTAGCCCCAGTGTGTTTCTACAGAACTAAATGCATGTGGGAAGTACAACTTAATATACCAAACTGATTTCAGTGTGTCAGAATCTGGAATGTCTAGCCAAATGCTGTATATGGTGATCACAGTAAACAATTTGCAGATAGAATGAATGATTATCTGACAGACTAAACAGCCATAGTTGTCCCCTGTCCTGTCATCAAAGTGTAGCAGGATGATGTATCTGATCAGATTCAAAATAAGTAGGATAGTGATGTATTTGTAACAGGTGTAGCTTGACAGTCAAATAAAATTTATTTTGAAACATCAGCCTCAACTTAATTGTGTACCTATTATAAATGTAAATCAATGTGTAACATATGAATGTGTCATCACTTTCTATCTCCGCCCAACCCTATAATTCCATATAACAACACCCACTAAATAATGGTATGTGAACATTTCATTAATCATGGACATTTGTCCGTTTCAAAAATATATGCATGTCTGTTCGTGCATGTGCCCTGTTCATACCTGCAAATCTGATGGCCTGTTGCCATTAATCAACCCTGCATGTTGTTTGACTGTGTATTTCTGTTCAAATAATGCATGTGATATTGATATGCCCCTTGTTCAATGGTGTTAATATCTGGGTGTTTGTTTGATGGGAATACCAATGCATGCTGTTACAACTAATCTGAATGGAATACAATGCCACTAACCCAAACTAACATAACTACTCACAAACCTAGAGCGCTTGGGAAGGCAGGTCCCAGCGGACCCACCTCTCCCACCCCAGCTGGTGACTGCACCTGGCACTAGTGCCCAGGCGGACCCCCTCCGGTGGCCCTGTGCCACCTTCAGGTGGAAGCGCTGCAGGGGATGGGGCCCGTCCCCTCTGCAAGTGTGGCGGAGGGTTCGTCCACTCACCCTCCGCGGTGTCCGGTCTGTGGTGCGAAGGAGATCAAGACACTGTTCTTGGGCCCCTCGCCAGCTCGAGGCTCGTGTGGCACAGCTAACGGCCCGGCCGTTGCCCCACCTACACAGCCCCAGCACAGCCCGTCCTGGGCTGTGAAGGAACAGTGGCAACTGCCTATGGGTGGGGATATCAGTTCCACTGTTGCCATCTGTGGGCTCATGCATCTTGGAAATCCCAACCTCCGTCCCGTCAATTGTGTAACCCCCACGTGTGTCATACACCGCCCCTGTATCGTCTTGTCTGTCTTGTCTGTTAACCTACCCAACCTACCTCCCCAGCTATACCGACTTCCTTCACCTGACATACCACTCTCACCTGAAAAAAAAAGGGCACTCTGTACCCACAAAAAATTACGCCCCATACATAGCTGTCCATGTCGCACACATGTCTGCTTGACATTGAAACAGTTAATTACAATTGGCTCTACAACAACTATTAATGTTGTCCTGACACCTCTCTCAGGGGTGAAAGGTTTCTAATGTCTCACCAAAATACATGGAAATGCACAGCTGTTGCTGCCAAAGACATGGGCATCTATGGGCCTTACCTACATCCCTCCTGCAAATCCCACGCTTGTTTCCCTACTGTCTTACCCTCTTTGTGACCCCTTTTCACCACTTTCCTGTCACCCCTTTTTCTTTTCTTTCAAAGAAATTAAGCGGGTGTGCGCTTGTGTTAGCGGAGCTCACCGCCAGTCTTGCATCGTGAGCTCCGCACAAACGAGCGCAGACCTGGTTTAAAGTGCTTAAAAGTGCCTTTATGGCACTTTGATTGACAGGTGCTATACTCAGTTTGAAAGTTTGCTAAGAAAAATAAATTCCCACTGTCAGTCTCGAACCCAGGACCTTGGTAACATTAGTCTGTATGACCTACCACTAAGCCATGCCTGCTTTGCAAGAACACACTGCTAAAATAAATATAACATGTAATAGTAGGAATCAGTATAAAGGCAATATAGGAGATGTACTATCCAAAGCATGTCAGGTAGAGTTTTAATGGCCAAATTACTGGATTCCCATACTAGTTCAGTGTGAACAGAAACAGCCCTGCTACCTGTTAGCTTGTACATAATAATGTAAGGTAATGTACATATGTGAAGGTATGTATATCTACACATACATATATATAAATATATATTAATACATATGAAATATAGTTGTAGGTCTCAGTAGCCATACACACTCACTACAGGAAATAGTGAAGATATATGCAGCAACCAGAATCTGCAACACAGCCTGGCTCCTGTGAGACCTACTAAGCCCTTTAACTGCTTAAAGGTGCCTCCAGCACTTTGATTGATAGGCCCTATACTCAACTCAAAAGCAGAATATGAGCATACTAGTAGGCCCTACCACAAGACCATTGTAACACTAGTCTGTATGACCTACCACTAAGCCATGACTCTCATACAGGAATATAGTGCTAAATAAGTGGAACACGTAATAGTATGAATGAAGATAAAGGCAATATAGTATGTCTACTACCCAAAGCATGTCATGCAGACTTTTATAGTCCCAATTACTGGGTTCCCATACTAGTGTAGTGTTACCAGAAACAGCCCTGCTAATTGTTAGCTTGTACCCAATAATGTCAACTAATGTACATATATGAAAGTATGTATATGTACACAGATATATATATATATATATATATTTATATAGCAATACATATGACATATAGTTGTAGGTGTCAGTATGCATACACACTCACTATAGGGAACAGGCAGGATAAATGCAGCAACCTGAATCTACAACACAGCATGAAGCATGGGAGATGTACTAACCTTCACACTCACAAAACACTGTCAACAGCATACCAGCATGGTCCACCCTACAATCTGAAAGGGCAACGCCTATCTCACATACCCTTTTATAGCAGTGTCCTGAAATCACAGTGAGACATGCAATCAGTACACACCATCTGCATGCAATTAGCAAATGCTGCATTACAATTGGTGCAGAGGCCATCACATGGACCTATGCAGATACCTACAAAAGCAATGAGTACCCACACTACACTCATGCAATACATTCATTGCACAAAACCGATAGAGAAAGAGAGAGAGACAGAGAGAGAACAAAACAGAACAAAACAGAAATAAAGACAGCCAGCAGCAAAACCAGCAGCAGCAGCAGCAAACTTCAAGCAGCACCAGTGACACACCAACAGCTGCCACAAACACAGGTAATGCAAAGTAGCAGGTTAATCCTGTGTATACTGTGACACCTCAAATGTATCATAGTTCACTATCTATAGGTATGTCCATGAGATAGGTTGTGTGTACATAGTCATGAAATATAAACATATGTAATATTGTTGTACATGTGGGCCATAACTAACACTTCCATAGCTTAGAACACAAGGCCAGTTGTGCATATGATGCAGTAGTTCCCAGGGTCAGTAGAGGTTCCTCCTCATTGGTGTGGGACCACTGTGTATGTATGGCACTGTTCAGGTACATATCCTGTAGTATGGCCAGGGATTAATATCAGTCTGTCATGTGGTGCTATGTCCTCCAGGGGTGAATGTAGCACACATCCAGGGATACCATTTCGTAACAGTGATGATATGTGTTCTGCAATGATGAGGATGGCTCTCACCTGGACATGTGAGAGGATAGGGAGGTTACAGTCATCTGGGATAACTAATAACACGTGTGTAGGACAATGGGGGGGGGTACCTGCACCTAAACTGTCTGCAACAATGTTGGCAATATCTGTGCATTTGGTGAATGTGAAGCATCTTAACACTGCAGACAACAGATGCCTTCCCGTCATGTGAATCTGCCCTGTGCTGCAGTAGCCTCCTACTATTGTTATACAATATGCCTGTATCTGTAGTCCACTGGACAGGATTAATAAGTGGTGTGCAGTTGTTCTGGGTTAGATAACTGTGTGCACAGTACATGCAGTATGTGGGATGTCTGTGGTACGCATATGCAAAGGTGCTGGCGGTGTGTGTTGTGGCTTCCACTGGCCCAGTGGGCTGCATGGATAGCATCACTGTCATAACTACTGAATAACTGTGTAATAACATGCATACATAGCAAGGTAGTGTACTGTGCTTGTGGTGTTGTTCAGATATGTATATCCAGGCTGAGTAATGTGTGTCCACATCACAGGGTTGGATGGCAGCACACATCCAGTATGTATGGATGAACACCCAGAATGTGTCAGGCGTGTCACCTGTGCAGAATTATCTGGCCATTACCTGTGCATCCCCACAACACACACACATGCAACATATGGCAGATGTACTATAGCAGTACACACATGTTCATAGGTTCATACTAGGCTATCTGCCGAGGGCATTTACAAGCCTAGCCCATCGTTTTGTGGCTTACCACCCCTTTAGTATGGGGAACCATACCCATTATTTTGCTGTGCCTCTGTCGAGCAGTGACACGGAGGTAATCCCTGGGGTATATCTGCGATCTCCCATCCATTGGTCAAGATTTCTCTTGAACAAGGCTAGCGAGTGCTCTGCCTCACATATACCGTGATTTTGTTCCACAGCATAGGGAGTCTTTGGGTGATGAATCTATCCTCCAGCATGTCCTATTAATAGCCGTGTCGAGGTTTAAGTCTCCGCCCTTGTGGCTCTGATGGATCTAGGTTTATTAGGTGAAGCATATTCATCAAATCTGGGTTTGACATGGCCTTGTATGTTGGGCAAAGGTCACCTCTGAGCAAGCGGTGGCGACTGAATAGAACATACATGGACATGCTGGAGGGCAAATTCTAACTGAGAGGCTCCCTTCACTCTGTAATGAGCTCGAACAGTTGAGAATGAACAGTTCATAGGTTCATACTAGGCTATTTGCCCTAGGGCATTGGTAAGCCTAGTAGAATGTGTTTGTCTTTTGCCACCCAATCACATCTTATGCTGCTATGCCCTTGTCCGACTTTAGTATACTTTGCCTCTGTCTAACAGCGACATAGAAGTGATACCTGGGGTACAACTATGATCTCCATCCACTCATCCAGATTCCTATGGAAGAGAGTCAATGAGGGACTCTGCCTAACCAGTAGTGTGAGCTCATTACAGAGTGAAGGGAGCCTCTCGGTTAGGAATATGCCCCTCCAGCATGTCCATGTATGTCAGTGCTGAGGTCCAGCTCTCCTGAGCATGTGGCTGTATGGGACTCTGATTGCCTGAGGTGCATCACGTTCATTACTGCTAGGTAGGACATGGCTGTATATGGCATGCACAGATTGCCTCTGAACAGGCAGTATGCCACTGAGTCCAGCTGGATTCACTTTACCTGGGCAGCATATGACATCTGTGTGAGCCATTGCATCCCCTTGATGATGTACTGTTGTCCTGTACCAGTTGCTGTAGGTGTCTGGTTAGGTACATCCCAAAAGGTGCATTATGCAATTATAGGCCTGATGATGGATGAGTACAGAGGCACAATGACCTCCCCTGCCATACATGTGAATCAGTCATGATTAGCTGGGCTATATAACATGTCTGTCAATCCACGTTGGCCATGTGGTAGACAAATGACAGACCGCTACCATGTTTCTTCCCCAGGTCCCCAACTACGTCTTCTGTACTCAATGGCCTAACACCTATGTTGTACTGTGCCACCAATGTCGAGGTGTGGGAATCTGCATTGAATACTGATACTCCCCCTCCTTTGTTCAAGTGTTGTGGCCGACAAGAATGGTAACAGCTATAACGTGGTAGTACTGGTGTGCTCCTGTGAAACCTGAAACAGGTTCATGTTACTGCACAGATATCGATGTGCAGAATGCTAGGTAGGGTTTTGGGTGCGTGCATCCTTGGGTCTAGGCGTCCAGTGTTGAGTAGCATCACTCTTACTTCCTCATCCTTTGTGATACAAATGGATGTGGGTTTGCCTATATGAGCCTTGCCTAATACAGGCACTATGGGTGTAGCAGGAGGCTCCGCCAAATGTCAATAGGACTGTGGTGACAGGTGTAAGCTGTCCCTAGCAAAGCATACCACCCCAAGATGGCAGGCATTGGCACACCTGTGAATGACACCAGTATGTCAGTCAATTGTTGGAAGGGATCATCGTGCCTTGATATTGTGGCATTGTTCTAGGTGAGGGTAGGATGCTACTCAAGGTCAGGGTCAAACTGTCTCGGCTACGTGCTCAGAGAGCTCTGTAATGTCTCATGTCATGTAGTCCAGGGAGGAATGTGTCAGGCCATTCACAGCAGCATGGACATTGACTGAGTCATACCTGTACCTGCCTTGGGGTTACCTGACTGTTTGTGTTATGTGGCAGTTCATAGTGCCTGACAGGCTGCACACCGTGACCCTCACCTCGTTAAGCCTGGTGACCGTGATGTGAGTGTGCCTGATGATAGAGGCACCTAGTACAGGTGTATGAGGTGTGTTGTTAACTGTTAATGGCTGTGAGTGTTCAGCACATTGGCTTTGTGTGATATGTGTTGCACATGTTCGTTTATGTGGTAGTGGTTGCCTGGATGTCTGCTTAGGAGGTCTCTGCTGCATAGGCAGAGCTGTGGTCTGAGCCTACAAGTATGATCATGTGTGATCATGTGTTAGGTCCGCTGTTGTGGTAGGTCTACATGAGACTGGAAGTGTAGTGAGTGATCCCTTTGCCACGTGACTGGTTATGGCGGTATTGACTAGACAGAGCCTAGCCTCCAGTCTGGTATATGGTTGCATCACTCACATGAGTTTGAATTTGTTGTTAGGAGGAGGGTTGTCTGTGTACATGCATCTGTTCTAACATTGTCTCTGGAGTACCACACTCACCAGCTGGACTGAGGAGGAACTGACAACTGACCTCTGGACATGCTAGAATACTATTGTGAACTCTGTAATCACTAATGATTGAAAACAAGGTCCAGTGGGGAGTGAGGGTGTACTGACATTACCTACAACTGCTGACTGATATAAAAGCGTCAGTGAGCAAATGCCAGGTAACCTAAGTGCAATGTGTCACAATGAAGTAAATGCAACAATGACAAGCAGTCACTTGCTGTCATGTGTAACATGGAAGTACATACAGTAAGCAATGCAGATAACAGTAGTGAGTCACAGATGTGTTGCAAAGATGTGTACTATGTGGATGTAGCATACCAGTGAAATAACAAGCTAACAGATAACAAGCATATAAAGAAAGGTAGATGCAGGAGGCCTGGATGTAGTGTTTGCTACAACAAACAAGGTGTAGCAATGTCAGTAAGATACAGCTCAGATATGCAGGCACTATAAACCTGAAACCAGATGTCCCCAGCTATGAATGGCAGAGTACAGCCTATTGTCACACATGGGTGCAGACCACAAACCTCGTTAATGTTAAATAACTGGCCTGAAGGCCAACTGCCCATACCAGAAGTAATACACTTGTACACTGGGCCCACAATCAGCAGTTCCCAACTTCAATGGATGAAAGATATGTGTCCTGCCACCACAGTGCTTGCCACCAACCTCCCTAATGTAAAACAACTGGTCTGAAGGCCAAGTACTTAGTACAAATGACATAGAATGATAGCTACACTGTAATCAGGTTTTAACCAATCAGTAATAAGTAGAAGTTAACACTACCTGTATAGAATGTGTACCATGTATTGTTGAGATACTATGCTGATAACCTGTTTGTGTACCTTTCCAGATAGACATGGCACCTAAATGGAATCCTGCCTACTCTGCTGCAGAGGATGGCGTGATCCACCAGAGCCTGGTGCGTGACTATGCCATCCTGTTCTCACGCACCACCCAGAATCAGCAGGAGAGGTCTGCACTGTGGCAAAACCTTGTTAGCAGGATAAATGATGTTGGCATGCATGATAGGACATATGAGCAGGTGAGACATCACTGCAGTGATTTGATAAGAAATGTCCGCCAGCGTGCTGCAGATATCCGCAGGCAACAGGCTGCCACAGGTGGGGGTGGCCACATCCCCCCTCACCAGACAGGAGGGGCTACTGCTAAGTGTTGTGGATCCAGCCCCAGAACAACAGCAACCATCATGCATCCTGATGGAGGTTGGATCCACACAGCAGCAAGACAGCGGCGTGCAGGTAAGATGCCATATTCATTTATTGTTATTACTTTTACATTTGTTGACCCAGATAGTCTAGCTGGATATAAGTTCATTTTCAGTAGAGGCCTGTGGAGAAAAGCTCCACACATAGCGTAATAAAGGCAGACAGACAAGTTGTCATTACAGACAGCCAACATAATAGAATTGTACACCAGCCTGTTAATTAAATCAACATACATGTAAGGAAGTCAAACAGTTTAGAGTCATACACAATGTACCGTTGGTTTCAAAGCAATCCTACCTAAAGCATAATGGTTATGCAATAAGGCAAAAGCCATATACATAATAGTTAGGGCTCAGAAGGGTAGAGAAGTAGAAGGAGTATGACAGATACAATGATATGGAAGAGGCAGGAGTCAAGAAGGGAAGTGAGGAAAAGAAGGAAGACAGTCAAGAGGAGGTGGGAGGGATGGGAGAAGTAGGTCAGAGCATAGAAGGACATCAAGGTGAAAGAAACAGGGTAGAAGCTAGTTTCTATGCACAATGAGGGGTTAAAGGTGAAGAGAGGGTAGGGAGGGACGTTAGCCTGGACTCCAAGAAGAACAAAGCCAGTGGGTTTGGAAGTACAGTTTGAGTTGGCGTTTGAAGAGAGGTAAGGGTGAGATTAGAGTTAACTCCTGGTATGTACATATGACTGTTCTGTGCGCTGTTACTTCATGCACGCATAAGGTGTGCATGTGGTATGTATCTGTCATCATGATATATATACAGACATGATGTGCAGCTGATGTGTATAAGGGAACTAGTGTACTACTGTACTGTATCATGTGCAAAATGAATGGCACACATGTGCCCACTGACATTACTCTCTTCACACTTCCAGGTCCCTCCCATGTAGCAATGAGGCAGGCCATACATGCTGGTGAGTCTTTTAAAATTATCTGTAAAACAATTTATAAAACTAGGAAGAGTAGTGTAACTCTGTAGTAGACATGCTGGTGACTGTGTTCACAATAACTGTAATTGACAGGTAGTAAATTGAGTAGTGTAACACGGTACTGATGTGTGTGTTTACTGTGGGGTGTGCATGTGTGCAAGTGTACCTGTGCCCAAGTGTGCATGTGTGTTAGTGTCCATGAGTGCATGTGTCCATTTCTGAATGTGTGCATTAGTATTGAAGTGCATCTCTTTCAAATATGTATTGAGACTGTAATCTGTGTTCCATGTTTTCCTCCCGTAGGTTCTGGTGCTGCTCTGGTGACCTGCAGCAGGGAACCTGAATCTTGTGCCCCAGGTACTGATGATGATGAAATGTCTGTAATGGTGCAGGAAGGTGTGTCTGGGTCCGCCATTGGTCAGCCAATTGACAGTACACAGCTTTCAACCCCGTCAATGCGCACAGTCATCCTGCCGTTACATCCTTTGTCACCATTGTCCCTAGGTGATGGACAGTCAGCAGTGGGCATAGATCAGGGTAATGTGGTACCTGTGGTACATGCATCCTCACAAGGCAGCCATGTGCAGAGGCCTCCAATGGTACCACGCAGACAGTCGCCCATGGGTTCTCGTGGGGGCATCCGTGGCCGTACTGCCTCTGGCCGGCGTGCCCAAGGAGGTATGTCAACCTCCACTATGTTTAGAACTGTCATGCAGGCACAGGCACGTATGGAAAGGTACACCAGACAGGGTCTGAGGGAGCTGAGAGCATGTCGCATAGCCATGACAGACGGCATGCATGATGTTGCGAATGCTATCCGTAACTTCACAGATGTCGTTGACAGACATTGTGGGGGCATAGAACAGCTGCTCCACAACCAGATGTCCATGGGCCAGGGCGATGGTGTGTGTTTGCGGCGTCGGCGTGGCCGTATGCCAGCAAGAGCACCAGCTGGCAGTGGCAGCGGGCGACAACAGGCCCACTCGCGCGCCTCAAGTGCCAGCACCAGCCCCAGCAATGCTGGGTCTGTGCTGTCATCCAGACGCCACAGGAGACCACGTGCACGTGGCTCTGGACAGTCCCAACAGGGAACTGTGTCCAGTCAACACACCCCTGCTTCCGATGACAGTACCCAGTCTGGGTTAGTACGGATCTGCCCGTAGCACCCTGCCAGGCACAGGTACCGTGTCCGTGCCCACAGACACTGATCTGGATGACCTGACAGGTGCAGTCTGTGGCTGTCCACAAAACCCTGTACATGGCAGCCATTATGTGGGACTGTGTGCATGCTTACACACATGCAGAAACCTGGAAACCTAACACCTAGGGCAAACACATACACACACACACTGCACCAACAGCGGTCCACCCTGTACTGCTGCCCCTCACAAACACACATACACACACATGTCAATTGGTGTTACCAGTGGCGGCTTGGGCATACCTAACCCACACCCTGTGCATATGATGACACTGTGCCACCTCCTGCATACTACAACATCGGTGCAGGTAAAGGTAAACACGTTGCTGATGCACAGGGTGACTACATAGATGTGTATAAGTAGTAACATGTTGGTAACTGTTGACTGTTGCAGTATAAATGTGTGTATATCCCAGCAGTCCTGCTGCAGTAACTGTATGAATGTCCTCAATTGTTATCTGCACCCATACTACTTAACAAAGTGTACCAGCTGCACACCATCACATGCTAACATTGACTATGGCAATGCATCTTGTGCTGTTATGTAGATTCAGCTACATGTATCTGTTCTGTCACACATGCATCTATACACACCCTGCTACCCACACAGATGCACACACTCACCTGCCATTCCCATTATTTATCACCCTACATGAGTAGCTGTTGATACATGACAGGTACACATTTCAGAAGTGCACTATGTTGTTTACTACTGGCATCCCCTTCTCTACCTGTACTCACAGGGTTCAGGCAACCTCATCAGTTGGAAGATGTAATGTGCATCAGGTACTGTAGTACCCTGATTGCCACAGCAAACATGTTTCCCATACGGAAATGCACACACAGACACATCCCACATCCACACACTTGCCACATTCAGGCTTCAGAACACTATCTAGGTATATTCGGGTACATGTGCGTGTTACAGTAGCATGTAACACTATACTGAGTACTGGCAGTTACTTGTCTGTTGTCATGTTGTCTGTATAGAATAAAAGAATTGTTTGATTATCCTACTCCGTTTTGTGGACATTACTTGAAGAAGTGTTACCTTACATGTGTTATCAGTACCACCACCTTCTGTTTTGTAGTTTTGTTTGTATAGGGTGCTATCAACATCACTGCTTGTTAAGGGTAATGACCACCCTGCAGTGCATAGCCCCATGTGGCAAAAGCCACATCCCACCCCATCATTGTACACACACTAACCCCACCAACAGTAAAACACATACTTTCCATTTGCAAGATTCAAACCCATACCTAACTGTGCAATGACAGTAGAAACAGACACATTAGCAGAGTGTGCTATTTGCAGTAGTTGGAGAAATCCTTACTAATGCTGTACTTAGAGGGTGCTGACATCATCTGTGTGTAGGAGGAGGGATGTGCACCCTGTAGTGTGTTCTCCCAGTTGGCAAAAGGCAGTTAACCCTCCCAGCATAGTGCACACACATAAACCACACTCATACATTCCCTTTGCAGGATTCAAACCCCTACCTAGCTATGTTAAGACACTACAGACGGATGCATTAGCACAGCGAGCTATTCCCATTACTGGGGGATTTTTTTTTCCCCTGATATACTTATAGGGTGCTGACATCATCAGAGTCTAGAAAGTTGTGGTGTGTTTTCCCAGTTGCCAAAAGGGATGTTTCTTTCATACACACTTGCACACACACTTACCCCCCCTTCACACACACTTGCCACCTGCTGGATTCAAACCCCTACCTAACTATGTTATGACACTACAGATGGATGCATTAGCACGGCGCGCTATTCGGATTACTGAGAGAATCCTTTTCTCCAATATACTTATAGGGTGCTGACATCATCAGAGTTTAGAAAGTGGAATGATCATCCTGTGGTGTTTTCCCAGTTGCCAAAAGGGATGTTTCTTTCATACACACACACTTACCCCCCTTCACACACACTTGCCACCTGCTGGATTCAAACCTCCTACCTAACTATGTTATGACACTAGAGATGGACGCATTAGCACAGCGCGCTATTCGCATTACTGGGGAATTTCTTTTCCCCTGATATACTTATAGGGTGCTGACATCATCAGAGTTTAGAAAGTGGAATGATCATCCTGTGGTGTTTTCCCAGTTGCCAAAAGGGATGTTTCTTTCATACACACACACTTACCCCCCTTCACACACACACTTGCCACCTGCTGGATTCAAACCTCCTACCTAACTATGTTATGACACTAGAGACGGACACATTAGCACAGCGCGCTATTCGCATTACTGGGAATTTCCTTTCCCCTGATATACTTATAGGGTGCTGACATCATCAGAGTTTAGAAAGTGGAATGATCATCCTGTGGTGTTTTCCCAGTTGCCAAAAGGGATGTTTCTTTCATACACACTTACACACACACCCCCTTCACACACACTTGCCACCTGCTGGATTCAAACCCCTACCTAACTATGTTATGACACTAGAGACAGACGCATTAGCGCTATTCGGATTACTGAGAATCCTTTTCTCCAATATACTTATAGGGTGCTGACATCATCAGAGTCTAGAAAGTGGAATGATCATCCTGTGGTGTGTTTTCCCAGTTGCCAAAAGGGATGTTTCTTTCATACACACACTTACCCCCTTCACACACACTTGCCACCTGCTGGATTCAAACCCCTACCTAACTATGTTATGACACTAGAGACGGACGCATTAGCACGGCACACTATTCGGATTACTGAGAGAATCCTTTTCTCCAATATACTTATAGGGTGCTTACATGATCAGTGTCTAGAAAGGGGGATGAGCATCCTCTGGTGTGTTTTCACATTTGCTAGGGGTAACATTTGGACCAAGTGTGTGAGCATGCCCAGTTCAGCCTTCCCGTGGCATGTTGTGTGAAAGATGTCTCATTTATCTAAGTGTGTGAGCATGCCCAGTGTGGGCTTTACATATGTTGAACTCTGCAGCCCATCACATTTGTGGATGAGTGTGACCTTCAACAAATACCTGAAGTTTATGGTTGTGTGTTCTGTGCCATGTTGTGTAGTTACTGTCCGAATGCTTTTTGTGTGAACAAAACAGGGAGTATACTGTGCCTGCAGGTTTTGCATGGGATACTTTGCACACAATTGTCAACATCCGTTCATACTGACCTAACACTGTAGCACTGTCTAGTGTAGTGTTCCAGTACTTTCACTGTGGTGGTCAGTATCCTGGCCTTTAGTCCTATCACTGCTTTACATTTCCATAGTGTGCACAACAGCCTGGTTAGGGTCCAGTTGTGCACATCTGCACAAAGGCAGTGCCTCTACAGACCCTGTTAATTGCTGCCCCATAAGCTTAACAAGTGTAGTCTGCAAATCTATGGAGAGGATCATAATTGAGCTCATAAACAAAGATATAGGGGACATGCAGACATTGTACCCATCCCATTTTGGCTTGGTCAGGGGCAGATCATGCCTTTTGTACTGGGTTGACATCTTTAAATTGGTCACTTAGGCCATTGTTGGGGAAAGGCAGTCCATACAGCCTACCTTGGCCTTGCAAACACTTTCAACACAATACCCCACTCAGGTATTGTGGAAAACCCTAACAACTGAAATGTAAACCCATATGTCACAAGATGGGTTGCAAACTGGCTTAAGGACGGGACCCACAGGGTTAGAGTTGCTGGCACTATGTTAGACTCCAGGCTGGTCACAGGTGGTGTCACACAGGGCTCAGTCCTTGGCCCCATTGTTTGTCATGTACTTCCCAGAAGTACAGGCCAACATGGGAGGACTTTGGATGACAATGTTAGCAGATGACTGCACACTGGGCACCATAGTGGACAGTGCATCACACACAGATATCCTTCAGAAGGGACTCACAGTAACTGATAGCTGGTGCCAGGGCCATGGCCTGAAGTCAGAGTGCACAACATGTGTAGACATACCCTTCAGGAAAAGCAAGGTGACCCCAAGCTACCATATAGGTGGCAATCCTCTAAGCACAGAGGAGGTTATCATGGACCTGGGGACCCAGGTTAACAGTCGCCATTCTTCTGAGACTCACATTGCTAAAGTGGCTAGGAAGACCTTCTACATTGCCCACCTGATCAGGCTGGGATTCACATCCAGATCTAGTGGGTCATTGTTCCCCTGTACTCTTCACTTATCAGACCGTTGATCGAGTCGAATGCCCTATTCTGGCTGTATCTCACACAACATCTGCAGCAATTGGAGACACCCTGACTGTCCCCACCTAAAGGATCAAGGAACCCCAACAGCTGTCATATGCTGCCAGATTGACGACACTCACACTCTATTCACTCACATACCGTCTGCTTAGAGGTGACATGTGCCTGACATGCGAGGCCATGTCCAAACAGAGATTAATGGGCATGCTCCACCTCAGACTCAGAAGATCCACCTGAACCACTAGTGCAGGTGACTTACACCTTAGCAGGGATGTATGTTGGACATGTTGGAGGGATGGAGTTATCACTCGGAGACTCCTATGCTGTGGAATACAATCCTGGTCCATTTGAGGCAGAGCACCTTGCTGGCTGTGTTCAAGAGGTATCTTGACCTAATGCTAGTCGGAGAATGTGTTTGTCCATCAACACATTGTAGCGTAGTTCGACATGTCATATGTCTTGTTTAGTATACTGTGCCTCTGTCTACCTGTGACATAACATTGATACCCAGGGTAAACCTCCCATCTCCCATCCACTCATTAGGATTCCTGTTGAGGGGACTCAACCAGTGTCTCTATGGACAACCTGTACTGGTAGTTTACTCATGTGTGGGGGTGGCTTCTGTGTTTTGGATAATGCAGTACAGCCTGTCCTATATATGTCAGTGCTGGGGTTCAGGTCCCTCATGTGCATAGCTCCCTGCCATTCAGATTGTACAAGGTGCAGCATGTGCATTGATTCCAGCTTGGACATGGCTTTCTACATCAGGCACAGCTTGCATCTGGGTGGACAGCATGGCAGTGTGTGGAGCTGCACTCTGTTTAATCAGACTACACATTACATGTGTTCCAGCTCTGTCATACTCCTGGTGAGGTACTGTTGTGGACTTTACAGGTGCTGGATGTGTGTGCATGAGGTACACCCACAGGGGCTGTTGTGGTCATTTCTAATGCTGATGAAAGATAACTGCAGAACCAGAATGACCTCCCCTTAGCTAGATGTCAGACAGCATGGACCATACAATCACAACTGAAAACAGGACCCTCTCCACAAAGGGAAAGTGTCCTGTCTGGTGGACCCCAGCCATAAACAAACTGTATGACAGATGAGGGTTACTAATGCAAGACAGAGCTACATCTCCAAAAGGGAAGACAGCTGTGATCAGCACTAGTAGAAAGCTACATTATCTCATAAAGACATGCAAGGTCAACTTGGGGACATAAATCACCAAAGACAATGAAGGTAACCACACTGCTTTCTTCAGTTATGTCAGACACCTGGTTGTGAACCCTCGGATATGCTCAGAGTTGGTACACAACAACATATATTCCAGTGACCTGACAGATATTGGCAACATTCGGCGGACAGCTTCAGTGCGATTTACCCTCCCTCACCCCCAAAACAAGATAGTTATCACTGCTGTATGTAACCTCACTGTCATCTTGGATGTCCATGTGAGAGCCACACTCAGCAAAGACAAGTACACAGCATCCATGGGACCTGCTGGTATCTCCAGTTGCATGCTATGTGAACTCCAGAAGGGGCTGGACCCATATATACAACTGCTATTTAACCTTAGTCTTGCTACAGGATATGTACCTGAACACTGGCATACGGCAACAGTGGTCCCACTCCACAAGGGGATGCCTCCACAGACCATGGCAACTACCACCACACAGGCTTAACCAGCCTTGTCTGCAAAGATATGGGAGGAGTCATGGAGCTCTTACACAGACACATTACTGACCTACGGACCCTTGTTCCCACCTAGTTCAGCTTTGTACAGGGCAGATCCTGCCTTTTGCACCTTTGCACCCGAAAAGTACCTACCATGAAGATCAGGGTTCTTCAACACATGTCATATGCTTCCAGAATAGAGGAAGTCCAGCTTTGTTCAGTGTCATACCGCATACTTACAGGTGACCTATGCCTGACATACAAGACCATGTCCAATCAGGATTTGGTGGACATACTCCACTGCAAGCAATCCAAATCCACCAGAGCCATGAGTGCTGAGTATTTGAACCTCAGCACATACATGTATAGGACATGCTGGAGGGACAGAGTCATAACTCAGAAGCATCTCACACTCTAGCAGAGTATCCCAGTTCATGTTTGACAGAGTCCCTCACTGACTCTCTTCAGGAGACATCTGGACAACTGCATATGAGACAGAGGCACAGACTAGTCAGAGACACAGTCATGTTATTCAATTACGTAAGGGGGTCATAATGTGTCACTACTAAGTCAGAGGCACAATATTCAGAATCTATTCTGTACACTTATTACCACTATAAGTGGTGGCATTAGCCACATCACTATGGCTAGGCTTATACATGCACTAGGGCAGATAGCCTAGTAGTACACTATGACACTATGAAACACCGGTGTATGTGTAGCTATTGTCAATCAAACAGTATGATGTGGCTTGGGGGCTTGATATCTCCCTGTATTCCAACATTGTTTTGTCTATTCCTTCTAGCATGTCTAGGGATCAGTTGCTAGTGTCCTCTCCTGCTCAGCTGGTGAACCTGGGAATATTGAGGCACTGTTACAGTTGCCTCATGTACACTGACAACCGTCTCCTTCTGCCATAAAACACACATATATGTGAGAGATGCAACTATATAGCCAAAGTGGAGGCTGAGCTCTCTCAACATAGGACTAGCAAGACCAGAGAGAGGGTGAAGGTAACCACACACACATCTTTAATCCAGTCTCACATGGCACTGTCACAACTTAAGATCATACACATAGACACACAGAGACACTCTCGGAGGCTCTGATCAGAAGTCTACCAGAATGGCGCTGGACACCACAGCAGACACTCACACAACTGCCTCCACAGGGCACAGCACATGCAACACATTGACCACAGAGTTGGTGTGCCAAACAGTCACAGCCCTTAAGGCCAAACACAATGCCGGACACACTTGTCATAGGTGACTCCATAGTCAGACACACTGATGTCCCACTCACCAGATCAGGTACAGAGGAGGTCACAGTAAGCTGCCTATCGGGCACTGGAATCCACCACATAATGCAAGCACTCAGGTCACTAAACTGCAAGTACAGGTCTGACCCAGTCATAATCCATGCTGGTGTGAACGACCTGAGATGTACCTCCCTGGACTACATGGAAAGAGACATAGAGGATCCCTCTGATTATGTAGGCCAGGCAGGTATGACCCTGACCTTCGGCAGTATCCTACCTTCACCAAGTATGATGCCACATAAACAGAGACAAGATGATCAGCTGTAGTATTTTGCTTAGACTATGGTGTCATTCTAAGGGGTCCAATGTCTGTCTGCCTGGGATGACATGCTGGACAGGCCACGGTGATTTGCAAGGGACGGCTTGCACCTGTCACCCTGGGCTTCCGATTTCAGATGATGCTCTTGCCACCCCATTGTGCCTTTTTATGCAAGACTCAGATTCTACACCTACCACCCTAGAACACAGTAAAGGAAAGACACTAAGGGTAATGCTGCTCAATGCCCAAGGTCTCAACCTCAAGCTGCACACACTCTATGCCCTTCTCAGTATGTAGCACATTGATGTCTGTGCTGTGCCTGAAACCTGGTTCACAGCTTCTGACAGCACCCGGCACTATCGGGTGTTACCTCATATCATGCATTCCGGCACCAGCATCCCGACAACACCAAGAAGGATGGTGGGTGTCCATATTCATCAAGGACACCCTCACCTCATGGTTGGTGGCAACACACGATGCATCAGAGACCATCCAGGTGCCAATGACCGTAGGCAAGACTGCTCTGCAGTTTGTAGCATGTTACATGCCACCCGCTCAAACTCAGGTACCTCACACAGCTATCCTGCAAACACTGAAGGGGATAAATGTATCTCAAAACACCATCCTACTGGGTGATTCCAACTATCCACATATAGACTGGGATCACTAATCATGCCACAACACTCTAACACAAAGGTTCCAAGAGTTCATACACTGAAATGCCATGGAACAACTGGTCCCAATCCCCTCAAGTGGAGGCAACATACTAGAACACATCCTCATGAACATGGGGTCAAACTGTTCAACACCAGACATATACCCATCATTGGTGAGATCAGATCATGGACTATTCTCAGTGGGAGTCCACATCCCACCCACACCCCAGATGGGAAATGAAACGGTGAAGACCTTCTCAAATGCCGACTTCACATTTCTGAGGACTGGTGTGGTCTCTTTCAAGGCCCCCAGGCCAGCAGACACCATTACCCAAGCCACTGTATCACTTAGAAATGCCTTCTACCAGCACCTCCAGGACTGCATGGTTCAGGCAATCCCAAATAATAATGACTCTTTGTACCACAGGCAAGCATCCAGTCTGGTGGACCCTAGCCATAAACAAGCTGTACAACACAAGGAAGGAGCTACTACAAGATAGGCGTAATCCGTAGGGGAAGGCACCCCTGCTCATTGTGAGTAAAACACTGGGTTCCCCATACAATCATCTGAGGCATGTTTTGAGAGTAAACCCACTCAGGACTCCAGGGACAATCATGAGGCCTTTTTACCTATGTTTGAAACCTGGGAGGAAACTCCCAGATATGCTCAGACTTAGTTCAGAATAATGTTGATATCACTGCACCTACAGACATTGGCAACATACTGACTGACAGGTTCAGTGCAGATTTCCCTCCCCAACTGGGGGTATGTACACCAGAGGATTGTAGCCCCCAAACATCTCCACTGCTGGGGTGGGAACTGCTCAATCCAAGGCAGAAAACACTTTATCCATGGGACCAGATGGTGTCCCCAGTTGTATGCTCCATGAACTCAATGAGTAATTACACCCGCAGTTAGGGCAGCTGTTTAATCTTAGCCTCACCTCAGGATATGTTCCCAAGGAGTGGCATACAGCAATGGTGGACCCACTTCACAAAGGAGGTGCCTCCACCAACCCCAGAAACTACCATCCCATCAGCTTGACAAGCCTGTTCTGCTAAGCTATGGAGAGGATCATAATGGGAATTCTAAATGAAGACATAGGGGACTTGCAGACATTGGATCCAATCCAGTTTGGCTTTGTCAAGGGCAGATCATGCCTTTTAAACTTGGTTGACTTTTCAAAACACTCACCCAGGCCATTGGCGTGGGCAAGGCAGTCCACACAGCCTACCTTGACCTGGCAAAGGCTTTCGACACAATACCCCACTCAGGTATCATTGAAAACATCACCAGCTTAATTGTGAACCCATACATCACAGCATGGGTTGCAAACTGGCTAAGTGACGGAACACACAGGGTCAACGTTGCTGGTGCCAGTTCACACTCCAGAGCTGTCACAAGTGGTGTCCCACAGGGCTCAGTCCTGGGCCCACATTTGTTCAGTATCTACTTTTCAGAAGTACGAGCAAACACAGGAGGATTATGGCTGACAAAGTTTGAAGATGACTGCAAACTGGGAAGCATAGCTGGAAACCCATCTGACACAGACATCCTTCAGAAGGGTCTCATAGACACAGATAACTGGTGCCATGGCCATGGCCTTACATTAAACACTAAACAATGCATAGCCATACCCTTCAGGAAGAACAAGGTTACCACTACTTCCCATCTAGGTGGCAATCCTCTAAGCACAACGTAGGTTATCAGGGACCTGGGCACCCAGGTTGACAGTGACCTATTGCTTGACACTCACATTGCCAGGGTAGTTTGGAAGGCCTTCTACATTGGCCACCTCATCATGCAGTGATTCACATCTAGATCAAGGGAGGTCATCGTTCCCCTGTACTCATCACACCAATGATTGCATAAACTGCCCCATTCAGATTGGATGGGCCCACAAATTCCTCGACAGGAGGTGAAAGGGTCTCAAACATATTTCTTATGCTGCCCGACTGAAGGGATTCCAGCTGTATTCAGTCACTTACTGACTGCTCAGAGGTGACCTGTGCCTGACATACAAGGCTATGTCCAACCCAGAATTTATGAACATGCTTCACCTCAAGACCTCTACATCCATCAGAACTACAAGGGCAGGAGACCTAAACCTCAACACAGATATTAATAGGATGTGCTGGAGGGACAGATTCATCACCCAGAGAGTCCATATGCTGTGGAACAACATCCTGGTACATGTGGGGCTGAGCACCTCACTGGCTTTGTTCAAGTGAGATCTTGACCAATGGATGGGAGATTGCAGGTATACCCCAGGGATAACCTCAGTATCACTGCTTGACAGAGGCACAGCAAAATGATGGGCATATTATCCATCAACTTGCAGGGGTGGCAGAAGCCACAAAACTCTGGGCTAGGCTTATTAATGCCCTAGGGCAGATAGCCTAGTATGAACCTATGGACATAGGCCTGGGGCAGTTCCTGCTATTAGGACAGTGGTCTGCAGCAGGCTATATAGTAGTAGTCGGTTTTAGCCATTGGTTTTGACCATGGCTATTCCATGTTGCTTCTTGTTGTGGTACAAACATGGGTGTGTGGTTATCCATGCTATTTATTGCTAGACACCCTCATTTTGTATCTTGTTCCATGTTTTTTTCACATGTACATCACTGTATGACGTGCAGCTGTTTCCACAGGGTCATATGCGTGGATATGGATGTTAGTTGGGGTCCTCAGGTGTGCATATTGTACATGATATTACATTACTTAACACATGGCATTCATGCCTCAGGTGGTGCTGCAGGGCCACCTCTGTCGGATACACATACTACACTCCCTGTACATTTGGAAGCAGGTTGTGTCATGTTAGGCATCCCTGTTACTGTATGAGTGAGTCAGAGCGGGTATCAGTCCCAGTGTTCCTACTGACCAAGCGTATGTGCTATCGTTGCCTCTTTGCCAAGGCCAGGGCATACTGGGCACACCTCCTTCTGCCTACTGGGACAAGGTCAGGTTGTTCCTACTCCGAGTCACCCCTGCCTGTGGTGGCCTTGGCAATGGTGGGGGATGTTTGGCCCAGCCCTGTGCTGGTCCTGCTGCAGCTGTTTCCATGGGATCATATTATGTAGCATAGCACATATCATGATCATTTGGGTACATGTAGTTGGTGTGTACTGCAAAGCTCCACCAGATGTGTCCAGACATGGAACCGTGACTTGAGCAGCCCAAACACACGCTCTATGATATTACGTGTTTGTGCGTGTGCCTCATTATGGCGTTCCTGTTCAGGTGTGTGTGCATTTCTGATGGGTGTCATCAGCCACGGCTCAAGTGCATAACCTGCATCCCCACTAGGTGTCCGTGTGGGAAGTCCCCATTGGCAAATGATTGGTACAGCTGCGTCAGATGCCAGATGTGGGAATCGTGGTAGCTCCCAGGGCAGCCAGCACACACATTCATTATTATGCCCTGGGCATCACACACAACCTGGCAGTTGATGGAGGGGTATCCCTTGTGGTTAATGTAGACTCTACCCGCTCACCGGCTGGTGCTTTGATGCGTATGTGCGTGCAGTCTATTGCACCCAGCACCTCAGGGTATCCCGCTATTTGCTGGAAGAGACGCATATTGCTGGCCACAACTTCACAGTCATTAGGGACATATATATAATCACTGACATGTGGTGACATGGCATCCAGGAACTGGTGCAGTACCCTGGAGGCTGATGCCTGTGATATTCCCATCATATCACCAGTTGGTCTCTGGAAGGTACCTGTTGCTAGTATTCTTAGGCCAACACATACCTTGGTTTCCACTGGGATGGGTTCCCCTCTGTTGGTTCTGTGTGTGAGGTGTGGCCTGCACAGCTCAACAATCTGCTGCAGGAGCTCTCTGTCCACTCTATAGCGCTCTACTATCTCCAGCTCATGTAACCCATGGTAGGTGACCCTGGGCCTGTATACTCTTCTCCTTCTCCTCACTCTGGGTTGTCTGTCAGCATCTGCATTGTCACCACCCTCAGCAATTCGCCTATGCCTGATTATAATAGCCATGGCAGCCCCTAGCATTTCTGCTCTGAGTTCAGCTTTATTTCAGTTTTCAATTCTGATAGCTTAGATTCTGGCAGTATCTCTTGTGAGAAACAGCCTTCACTGCTCTTTGTTGTGTTTTAAGTGCTGGGCTGGGCTTCTAGTCTGCCTGTGTAATTGCCTGCTTGTAATTGTTTCCACCAATTAACTCCAGCAGTATTCCCTGGCAGTTTCCCTGTATTTTGATTGTTTCCTGTTTCCTCTCTGTTTCCTGAGGGGGAGCAATGTGCACACCAGCTTAAACACGCTCACAGTCACTTAAACGCGCGCACACATCCCTACACAGTGTTACACGCGCGCACACATCCTTACACGGTGTTAGCTAGGCTGATTCATGCTAAAACGCGCGTACACTGCATCACACACGTGCACGCCCGCGCAAACCATTGTAAACAGTTTGCAACACGCTCCCACATGTAGAACCTGCCTTACACGCGCAGCGGCAAGATGCACGTATATCAAGAAACTTAGAGTGTAGGGATAGCGTATGCCCTCAATTTCTTGACTTTCCTAGTGTTCTGTTGGGACACACCTCCCTCCCTGATGTCTGTCTGTCATCTGTTACCTTACATTGCCCTCCAATCTGGTACATTTCTTTCTATCCTTCCCCCCCGTGATGTCACCTACCTCTTACTCTGTTCCTCCCCTTCTCTAACTCTTACACTACTCAGAAAGTGCTCATTACCTATGTGGCAGTGTGATTCAGTATTGTAACCCTCATTTACATAGGATTGCCTAGTAATGCTTAGTTACATATCTTACACGGAGCTTCCCCTTGACAACCACTAAGCGGAGGCCATATTGTTTTTAGTCTGCAAGTCCCTCCATTGACATTCCATGTAATACATAAATCCCACAATTGTGGGCTTATAAGCTTCGGTTTTTAGTTTTAGGTAGCGCACCCGTTTGTGCGGGTGTGCTGCAGTTAAACACAAAAATCCCGTGAAAAAAAAAGTTATATAATTTATTTTTGCAACACTTTTTCATGCCAATGGCCACATATTTGGCCATTGGCATGCTTACTGTAACAAATGCACCCTTTATTTGGAGCTGACATAGCTCCGTTTTAATTTTGCAGAAATGTACTCAGTTGTCAGCTGAGTACATTTCTGCAGCTAACACGTCCGTTACACGGACTGGTTTGGGCTTCGTGGATCGCTCACATACCTCATTTGCATATCTGTCAGCTGCAAATGAGGTATTGAGCATTTCCACGCCCACTCCGTGTAAGAGACGTGTTAGCTGTCTCTTACATGGAGATTTGGGCTGTTGCTGAATCAGGAGGCTTACACGGAGGCTTACACTACTCTTAAACTCCGTGTAAGCCTTCCTGAATCTGGCCCAGTGTAAATAAGAAAGATGTTAAACGTCAGTACTCCTTCTTAGCTGATACAATACAAATTATTCATTACTTTAGGGACTCTTGGCTAGCCAGATTAGATGTGGAGTTGGCCTTTTGACTGTTTTCTTTTAGGCAACAAAAATAATATTTGTAGGGTATGTTTTTTGAAGGAAGTTATTTTTCCACCATGGCCATGTACGTGAGCTTGCTGTGACTTCTGCTTCTTTTGAAAATTTCAGTGCTGCCCTCTCAATAAAACTGGGGAACAAGAATATAGTAGTCAATAGGGTATTGGCCTTTTTTTTTTTTACTTTTATAAGCAGTTAGTGATCTCCTTCACTTGTGATAAAATATAAGGTCCAGTCAAGTCCCTAGCATTTTTGAGTGTGCTGTTAAGATATTGTATTTCTAGTTTTGTACTGACACAAGGTAAGTGAGATTCTTTGAGTTCACATGTCAGGTCATTCCTGGCAGCTAGGAAGGTTTGCTTCAGTGCTGTTATCAAAATTTGTGCTACTACTGAACTTCACATGCAGGGCAGGTGTCCCTTGCAGGACTTAATCCAGATCTTCAGCAAACTTAAGATAAGGAGGCTTCCAAAGCATCAAAAAATCCTGGTTACCAAGAGGGTGAAAGCTGACCTTTACATTTGGTCCATTTTCCTAATAGATTTTACTGGCAGTCATTTTGACAGGATTCTCTCTGACCTCATACAATTGTTCACATAATGCTGTTGGGAATGCTGGTATGTGAGCCTACTTCAATAGAAAGTGGTTCTCTGCACCTTGGCCTCTCTTGTGGAGTCCAGAGAGTAAGAAATATATTACTTTTCATGGACTCATGCCAATTTGCGTGGTCACAGTTGTTTTGAAAGATGAATCACATAACAAAAAGTGATTTTTCATTCTGACAACCACAAGGTGCTACAAGTGCTTTTTAATAAATCATCCAGATTCCTTTATGTTAAGTAATTTTTAAAGGGACTGGTTCATTGCAGTTTACAGATTCATTTATTTTCTGCTGAATATATTCCTCAGGTTTATAATGTGTTAGATGACAGTCTTTCTTGTTTACAAATTTCTGGCAGCTGACTGCAGAGGTGGGGAATTTGCATACCCCATTGCCATCTTGAATTTGGATGACTGGAGACAGATAACACATATGTTGTGCCAAAATGCTTGGACCTGAAACACAAAGAAGTCCTATAGGACTAGAATTAGGTCATTTAGCAATTTTTTCCACAATTTACCAAAATCAGAGAAGCCATTGTTACTTATGTTTTTAATTCAACACTTAGTGTTAAGATGGGAGATGGGCAATTCAAGTAATACTGTAAATGTACTTCTAATTTCTCTCAGCCTGTGTGCAAAGAGTTCTGACATTTAAAAATTTTATTGAGGCCTGGCTAATGAGCACATTGTTAAAAGGCTGGGAAAGGGAAAAAGGCTCAGATGCCACGACACCCTATTGTTAAACCTTTGCATGCAACTATTTTATACAGTTTACATAAAATGGTTTATGCTTATCAGGCGTATGCCCCTTGAGCCAGACATTTTATTGTATTCAGGAGGACTCTGTGTTGGTGAATTATTGGGTTCCTTAAGATGGTCTGATGCGCTTGACTTTCAGAATGTCGTTCTAATTTCGATTCACAGGTGCAAAACTAATCAAGTTGGCTGTGATCAAAAGGATATTTTAGACATATCCACAAGCAGCATTGCTTGTTCCTTCTACTGGTATCTTATTCTCCCTCAGCTGCACATATCATCTGAACCAGGTACCATGCTTTTTGTTTTCCTAAAGGAGTACCATTATTACCTAAGGAGTCAGATTTATGTCTACAGAAAGCTTTATCTTACCAAGGTTTACCAACTAGAGGCTATATTCTTCATATTCCTTTTAGAAAGGCAGGGCCACTGACTTAGCAAGAGAAGGTCAGTCAGTGGAGATGATTGAAATAACAGGTAATTCAGTATCTCAAGCCTGTTTGACCTGCATTTGATCAGTGGTATGTTTATCTGAGCTGGTTAATTAATTATATTTTATTTGCATTCTGCAGGTAGATTATGAGCTTTAGTTTTTGGCTTTTCTTCTATTGCTTGTGCATTCACTGCAGCTTTATCCCAACAAGGAAAATCGTATTTGGGTATGGACACTCATTCTTTGAGCATATTTTGGCTTGCCTGGAGAGTCATGTTGTATGATCAATGGTTAACAGCATTACACAGTTCAAGGTGAAAATGGGCAACCACATGTTCTCATTATTCATTTAGTTGGTAACAATATAGGTATTATTCCCAAGATCATATTGTTATCCTATTTTATCAGAAACCTTGTAACCATCAAGCATTTATATCCAGGTTCATTGATGTCCTGGTACTTTATGGTTCCCAAATTATTTTTGACATCATGCTTACAAACCATCTCTGGATGAGTGCATCCATGTATTTTTGAAGCACAGGGTTGCTTGAGCCTCCTCAGCATACCTCTCAAATGTCCAATTTTTTGCCTCATATTTTTGGTCTGTTCATCATAAAAGCTGTGGTTTTCTGGTAAATCACTGTCAAATCACCAAATTGCAACTTAATAAAAATAAATGCATTAATATCATCTGTATGTACATTCCCCCAGGTAACAATATATCTACACTTAAAGATATCCTGCACTGGCTATCATGTCACTACCCCCAAGAAACCCTACTACTTGGAGACTTTAACATAGACTGGGGCACCTGTTCCTCAGAATCCCCAACCATCCATATTAACCTGCATGCATTTACACAAATTATATCCACCCCTACCAGGATAGGTAAACCCAACCAAAAAGAAAGCATACGTGACTGGGTACTCATAAATAGTCACCCCCAACTGTACACCTCTGGTACCCTCCTTGATGGCCTAAGCGATCACCTTCTCACATATGTAATTAAGCACAAAACCTTTAATTCCCAACAACCCTTACTCAGAAAGGTTAGAAAAAATAAAAAAGGTGACCCTGCCAAATTCCAGCAAGAACTAAACTCATGTAATTGGTCTATTCTAAAACACCTCCCCTTAGAGGAAGCAGTAGCATACTTTAACAACAAATTCCTTGAGATCCTTGATTTGCATGCACCTGTTCGTTCAAAGAGAACCAAGGCAAAAACTGTGCCATGGCTTTCTAAAGAGTTTAAACTCAAAATTACCCTTAGAAACAAAGCATAGGCTTTATGGCATTCTTCTAAAGACCCCCAAGATCACATTAAATACAGGCAATCCAGGAACAAAACCAAAAAATCAATTTTACAAGACAAAAAAACAATACTACTGTAATTTGCAGACAGTAAATCAAAATAATCCTCAGAAGTTTTGGGCAGGTTTAAATAATCTACTACATTCTGGACAAACTTCAATCCCAATCCCTGCTGCTACTATTGATAAAACCCCTGAAGATGTTTCTGACTGTTTTAACCGATTCTTTACTGAGACAATTCAAGCCCTAGCTAGCCAACTACCTCCTAGCTCCCCTGGTCCTGAAAGTAGCACCGCTAGAAACCTACTCGCATTCAGCTTCCAACCAGTCGTCACTTCACTTATCCGTACCTTGATCAAAAAATTAAACCCACTACACTTTCTGCTGATCAACTCCCTGCCGAGTACCTACAAAAATCAGCTGGTGCTAATGCTTACCCTGTCTCAATACTAATCAATCGAACCATAGTAGAAGCTAAAATTCCCACAATCTAGAAAATATCCTATGTAATCCCACTTCACAAAGGAGGCATCTCTACTGAATTCTCCAATTATAGGCCAATAGCTATACTCTCTCCACTTGCAAAGATTATGGAAAAATGTATTCATAGACAACTCATGCACCACCTAATCCAGAATCACCTTATGGCAGACACTCAGCATGGCTTCCGTCCTCATCACAGCACTACTTCAGCCCTCCTAGCCTTTACCAACACCATAAACCATAATCGCAACAATAATTATATATCCTCAGCCCTCTTCTTGGATCTTTCCAAGGCATTCGATATGGTTGATCACCAACTTTTAATCCACACCCTGCAAACATTCTGTCTAGATACTATATCCCTTCAATGGTTTTACTCCTACCTGAATGGTCGACAGCAAGCTGTCCTCTGGCAGAACAAACTCTCTAACCTTCTACCTAACACCCTTGGAGTACCACAAGGCTCTATACTAGGGCCCTTGCTGTTCTCCATCTTCAGTAACGACCTTTATACTGTCATCCCAAAAGTCAGCTGTATCCAATATGCTAATGACTCTACTCTGATTTGCTCAGCCACATCTCCAGTAGAGTTATGGTCAGCTACCCAGACCACCTTTAATACAATATAAAACTGGATTTTTGAACATCGTCTGATCCTAAATCCCAAAAAAACTAAAATGCTGTTATTTTCACCAACACGTAGGTCTACCACTTTCACCTTTACCATAAATTCAAATGATGGCACAATAATCTCCCCTGACCCCTCTACAAAACTATTAGGTGTCATCATAGACAATAATTTAAAATTCGACCTACATGTTAACCAAATTATCAAAACCATCAATAAAAAACTAGGGTCACTTTACAGAATAAAAGCCTTCCTAACCCCTCCAGCTAAAATTGCCATAGCTCGCTCTCTCCTTCTTTCAACCCTTCTGTATGCATCCCCTCTACTCTCGAATTTAAACAAGACTGTCCTTCACAAACTCTCAATTTGCTACAACCACATTGCCAGGTTTGCCACTGGGCTGCCTTTTAGGACACATCATTGCATCAATCTAAATAAGCTTTGGTGGCTTGAACTACCCAGCCTAATCCAGTATAACCAACTGATTATGGCCTATAAAATCCTCTATAATCCGGACTATACTCCTGCACTTAAAAATATTATCACCCCCTATAACAATCCTAGACCGCTTCAATCCTCTAACAAACTACTAATTCAGACTAGCAAAATTAATAACACAGCCGGTGACTCTCTCTTTGCAAACTCTGTAAGAAGATCCTGGAACTCTCTTCCAGCTGATATTACCTTTCTTTCCACCTTAGGTCAATTTAAAACTAGACTCAAACAACATTTGTCACTTAACTGGCTATGTCAATGTATCAAGCCTGGCTAACTCTCTCTCTAGAATGTGTAAAAATCTGTTAACCAGTTTACTGTGTAATTTAATTTAATCCTGATTTGCGCTCAGGATTAACTCTAACCTGTGGAACTTGTTTAACTTGCTTACTTATGTAATCTCTGTAAATAGTCTGTTTGTAATATGTAATGCTGGTATTATGTAATGCTGTATCTGCTTACCCTTGGAGCTTTTCTCCCCGGGCCTCTGCTGAAAATGGACATGCATCCAGTCAGACTATCCTGGTCAATAAATGTAAAATAAATAAATAAAATAAAAAAACTGAAGTCATAAAATAATGGTAGACATTTGAGTTTCAGACTCCATATCCTTCAATAAATACATGCTAATACAAAACCTATTATTCTTGCAACGTTTTAAGTTTGCATGGGCAATATTCCCTATTTTTGGGTCTCAGTATTTTAGGCCTTGTCCATATTTTTTCCCTAACAGGCAGAGAGGTTTACTACTCAGTTTAGATTTTTTGGTCATCAAGCATTGAGATTTAGCAAACAGAGTTCCCAACTGTTTTTAGGCTGATGGAGTCTGTCCTTCGGATATAGGGTATTCTACCTTGATCTTTCTCTATTTTTATAAAGCTTGTCATTTTAGGAGCTTCTCTGCCATTATTTTAACTTATTCCCCCCAGTACAACTCTTTTCAGTGTATACCTTTAACTCCCAGTGGGTGTGGCTTGAGCCTTTCAAAAAATGAAGTTAGCACCTTACAGCTCTAACAAATACTCATTGACAGAGGTCAAATATCAATACAATTATGCTTGTCCCAGTCCCCTTCAATAATACACAATGACACCAAAAGATGTTTGACGACCTTTATTAAATTCACACACAAGCTGATAAATTTATTCAACTAACTGTAACAAGAATAACTGCAACATGAAAATCCTCCTAGCATCCATAAGGGCAGCGCACCTACTCACCCTGTCTGAATAAGCAGCATCCATGCCCCACTCACTTATTCTTATCAAGCAGTGTCCTACAGCTCAATTTTAACCACAAAACTCATAACGTCAACACCATCAGCAAAAGGGGTAACAGAAGAAGAACAATCCTGTCCTTCTTCTCCCCCACTATCCGCCTGATAATCATACTAAATAAATTAGCAAAAGAAAAAAGGGGAGGGAGGGCAGGTTGCAAACTCGCACTAAAATGTGACTCCTCTTCCCAACTATAGTACTATAGCTAAGTCACACCATACATCTACCTCACTTCTCCTAAAGTCCCTTCACAATTTAACCCATCACTTCCCAAAGCTTAACAAACCTATCTCTTATCCCTATACTTAACTCTTCTACCCATCAATTCTGTCACCCCTCCACCCCCATTTAAGTCACTATAACCCTCCTAAAGATGCACATGGACAAATTGGTTTGTTCCCAAACCCGTTTGCCATTATGTATGCTTCAAGATAAAATATTCTGATACCTTGTATGTAGCACGATTTTGGAATTATTAATGTAAACATGAACAAGTAATATCTGATGCCTAAAGGAACAGTAGTAGGTAACTTCAGAAAAGCCTGGAGGTACACTTGGCTGTAATGTGTTAAATAAACATTGTTATATGATAATTTAATAGTAAAAATGTTATGAACATTTATAATTTCATTACACGTGAGCATTACTTTATTTTGGTTTAAGGTGAGGAAACTGAGGGGAATAGGCTGGCAAGAGTGTCATCCTGGTAGCTAGCTGCAACCCCCCCCCCCGCCCCATCTTCCTGAGCCAGATGACCCTTCAGGCAGTTGGGAATAAGAGTTCTATGTTGCATATGAACAGCTGGCAGTTTTGGTGGTGGGTGGTTTCAGCATGCAACTTGGGTTGTTACAGGACAGCCCAGACCAGAATGGGTAGGCTGTCACAATGTCCAGTTGCTAGGACTATTCAGTTATTTTTGTTATTGTATGTTGCTATGAGTCATTTCATAGTGTGATGGTAATACAATGTTGACTTCCAGTTATGTCCAGTTATGTCAGTTCTGTTTGTTTGTTTATTTGAATAAACTGTTTGCAATGTCCATTTTTCTCCTTGTGTTATTTTAAGACAAAGTGGGGTTTGGGGTGAATAACTTTATGGTATCTTCCCCAACAACATGCAGAGGTATTGGACACTGACATTTTTCATATTTCTCAGCTAATCTACTTATAGCGAGGATTAAATCAAATTTCTGGATCATAAGTTTCTAGTTTTTAACCATGTTCCCTTTTTGAAGCACGTATTCCAGATGGAAAAGCTGAATCATGTTTCCAGTGAGAATTTAACTTCCATAGCTGTAAACATAGAAACACGAGTCAGCAAATATATTTCTTCACTTGTGCAGATGTTTTTTTTTTCAGTTCTGGTACATGTTTCACCACTCTTTGAGAAGGTCTCAGATCAGAAAGTTTAATAGAAAAAGCACAGGTAGAAGAGATGTGGTCTAAACTCCATAAGATCTATATTGCAAAGTGAACCATCTGGGACATTTCTATACCTGATGACATGCTAATCACTAAGGTTAGCACACTAGCTTTTAAATTTTACTGCCCCAAATTCTACAGAGGTCACAAACTGAGTGCAGAGAGAACAATTTAAGTAAGACCTATGTATGTTCTACTGTTCTGATTCTTAAAGTAACATGTTACCAATGTTAGCTCAGAAATCACTTTAAAATCAGTTTGTCTAACCTTAGGTTGTCTTGTATCAAAGCCACAACCTGATACACAGTCATATTAAATTTAATGGTCTGGTCACTTGATATGTCAGCAATAAGAGAATATTTGTTCTTCTTAATCAACAATCAGTCTTTGTCAGGTTAGGGAAATGTGTCCTCCATGACCTAAGTTACTGCTATATGTTGCTAGGTTCATACATGTCAAGGCTGATGTAGTTATCCATCATTATTTTTTGACATGCTTTGTCTCACTGATAAGCAGAGAAAGAAGTCCATGGCTGTCACAGTAAGAAGTCTCACATTTACTGGCAATCAAGATTACCTTGGTCACCTTTAAAGCTTATACGTGTTTGGAGTGACAGTTTTAGAAAAGAGATGTGTGCTGAACAGCAGGCTGAGTCAGTGTGCTAAATGGCTGAATCACATGTGGTGAAATCCATCCTCAGTTAAGGATCCCATGTCAGAGAGACAATGCGATAGATTATAGGCTTGTCCAGTAATAATCCTGTTAAAAGGGAAATGGTATTATTTCAGTCACATCTTGAAAAATCTAATCACTACAAGGTTTCCCTTTACATTAACCCTACAAGTTTTCTCTTGAACTTTTCAGCAATGTGGTGCCGTCACTCACAGTAACCCCCATTATTGAATGAAATGCCATCTTGCCTCTTTCAAAAAATACTGCAAATAATAAGCCAGCTTTTACTACTGTTTCCAGAAAACTCAGTTTTGTTTCACCACAGGGGATGCTCCTTGTGCTTTAGAAAAAGATTCTGTCTGTAGACTTTACTAGTTCATATCCTTCTGCATTGCCTGTGATCAGTGATGTAGTTTTAAAGTATGTGCAGCACCTATCTTTGTCATGCATTATTCTCAGCAGACTTACAATTAGACACCTACTGTTGCCTGCATTGCATCTTCTAGTGATGACTGATAGAGTAAGTCATGTAGCTTTGATAGGGTACAAGGCTCCTGCCAGAAGTCCTTGTCTGAATCTGAAAAAAATATAACAGGCACTTCCTACTCACAACAGCTGACTCTGATCATAGTTGTCTTTTCATGAATGTATGTGTCAAGAATCTGGAACAGGTCATATTGTAGTATGACCTAAAATATTTTAGGCAAGTGAGTGATTAATAGTAATATTAGGCAGATCTTCAAAGTTGGTGGTAACTCCAGAATACACATTACTCATTATCCACTGAAAGATGCAATAATTGTTCCCTTTGCAATTTAGTCTAATAGGATATTGAATGACATGAGTAACATGATAACACCAGCGACAGGTTTATGATAGAAGAGATGGTCTGGGCACCCTATAGACAGACAACACTGACATAATGCTATAAGAACAGATTCTTCCTGCTCCTTAGCATACCCGCAATATGCCAAAAATCACTTCAATCTCAGGGGGGGTGCATACAGACTAGTATCATCTTTGGAACTCCTAGCTAGAAGGCATCTCAGTGGCTGTGCCTGTCTAGAGGAGGTTCCCCTCTCATTTCTAGACTTCATTCTCTTGACCCTTTATCTCAGTGAATTAAGTAGTTACTGAGTCAGGGCTACTGATTTTTTTTTTCAATAAAACAAAATAAAGTACATAAGAACACAGAGACAATGCTGATTCTCTGAAAAAAATAAAAATAAGTTACACTTAATAAGAAATATCTTCCTTCTGCTTTCTGGCTGTAAGGCTAAGTGGGTCAGGAAGGTAACCATGGTGATGCTTCAGAGAGGAGTTTACCAGTACTGTTTCTCTCGCTCTCCATCTCTCTCTCTCTCCCTCTCTCTCTCAGTGTCTTTTTGTACTCCTTACACATTCTGTCTTTCTCTCTCTCTCTCTCTCTCTACAGAAAGCTTTTAAAGATTTGTTAGCCAGACTCTTCACTACTGCTTATTACCAGGGATGTGATGTTTTTAAGGAAGAAAAAATACTACTCTCAGATCTAATTTGCAACTGATACTGTGTTTGTGAAGAGGACATCATATCACAGTGGTAAGAGCTAGTTGTCCCTAATTGTTTTCTTTCAGCATGCTTATGTTACAGCATGACCATTGCATACAAGAATGTAATGTACAGGGAATTACCCTGTGTAATGTTTGTATGGACTCTGTGGTTGCTTCACTAAGCTGATATGTTTATCATTGCAGTAATGCTTTTGTATCTGTTTCTATGAATGAAAAAATGCCTATACCTTGTTCTTTCACTACAGTGTTGGAGTAATAGTAGACATTTTCCATTAGTGAGCACTTTGCATTTCATGCTGTGAATAAGTTATTCATTTCAGCAGAGACAAGATGAATGCATGCATCTATTTAATAAATGTAATATAAATTCATAAAGTGCAGTGTTAAATGCAAAATTCTTGCATAAAATATAAATAAATGCCAGAGGCCAAGTATAAGTGAGTGAGGGAGAGTGTGTGTGTGTGTGTGTGTGTGTGTGTGTGTGTGTGTGTGTGTGTGTGTGTGTGTGTGTGTGTGTGTGTGTGTGTGTGTGTGTGTGTGTCTGTTAAGGGTGATGTATTTCTATCATTTAAATCTTACCAACTTTGAGCTGTCTGACTTTGAAATTACTTGGACAAAGGAAAAGAACTGGACTGCAGTGCATCAAGGTCTAAGATTTCCCAGGCTTATCAAGGAATGATTTTTAGGAGAAATCATACCTTTATCTAGGATTTATCTATTGCTTTGCACTGACATTTCCTGTGGTTTATCTACGCATTAACATGTTTATTTTTAATGACATAGTAGTCTCTTTTTTAACATTTACTTAATGTTTTCCAAGATGTTCAGTAAAGACTTGTTGTACTGAAGTGATGTTAAAAGTGTGAACAGTATGCATACGCTGTAATGCACGATCTTAGCATCACTGCAACAGAGGCATCGTTCTCTCTTTTGCACTTACAGGACCTAAGTACATCAACAAATACTTCTTTTGTTAAATCCATAATACTGCTGGGCTTTCTTTCTTTCCGTCTTTTTTTCTTTCTTTCCAATGTTAAATCCCAAATAATAGGCAATCATCTTTGAGCTAATTTCTGAGTTTCATTCTCTTTTACTTTCTATCTCTGTTCATAACATAGTGAACTTGTGCCTACATAACAAAAAGTCTTTACAGGTTTAATCTGAGAATGAGCAGTCTGAGATAATGTATCGCAGACAGGTTGACTAGCTTATATCCACAAATGCAGTTTTATTTGATGTTTAGACACATTCTACATGGAATGAAACTGTAAACCACAGAATATAAGATAAAGTGAAATAAGGCAGACTCCAGGGCTCGGCTGCTAACTGCTAGACTGCTTTTCTTTAAATCTAGATTGATAATCTCACAGATTGAGTCAGTTTCCAAACAGTGTTTATCTAATGAGGACAATGAAGTAAAATACCTGACAAGTGACAAGAGGGTGTGATTTCATTTTACTTTGCACCTATTTCTGCTGTAGAAAAGTATTTTCACTGGTAAAAACTATAGCAGTTGATATCAGAAACTGAAAGAGGAAAAAAATCTGTATTGGTGATCATGGTGGAAGTATGTAACTTTTAGTTATATTTGAAAAAGTTGGACATAATTGCTGAATGATATTGTAGTATTTGAAGTTTTTAAGTACTTGCATTTCAGAATAGATAGACATTGCAAGTTAGGGTGTTGACCCTACACATGTAGTAAGACCCAGTTCTTCAAAGTGGATCATAAAACAAGGAGGTAATATAAAATGGGAGAGCAATACTGAGTACAGCTTAAAAACTGGTCTCCTTTAGAGAATGTCATCTTTGTTCTGAATATTATTTAGCACTCAGAGAAAAATGTTCTGCAGCCAAGTTTTCATTGTTGTTACTATAGATCAAATTTTTTCCAAATGCATTATAAAATTAAATATAAATCAAATGTATAATGCTATGTTTCATAGTTACAAATTTGCAAAGACAGGTATTTTTACTATAAAATGTTTGTGAGTTAATTTGTAAAGCTAACGTTTATACATATACTAACATTTAAGAAGCCTATTATGTACAGTGGTGTCAAAAATGATAGAACAGTTCACACATAGATAACAGGAATGTTTGATTTCTCCCTGTGTCACAGAGAGGATAAATGTTATTAGTATGTCCTGGAAACATATTTTGAAAAATGTCATTTATAGCAAAGATAAAATCTAAATGCATGTTTGAAGTTTCATGTCTCAGATCAGTAGCTTTGAGATTTATCTTACTGGCTGGGAATTTCTGGCTACTACCTCTTGAATAGCTCACACCTGCACATTACTGCAGCATATGAGGTGTCTGAATGGGCCAGATGCATTGATTTGGAAGACAGCAAGTTCATCTAAGGATACTCTATATAAAATGCCAGGTTCAGAAAAGGTAAAAAAATGAAATGTGTAAATTTACAGCTGAACACAATTTTCAAATATTGAGAATGTTTCATAGTTCAGATTATTATTAGATGATAAAATATAATCAAAAATTAATTTTAATTGTATGTTGCTGCAAAAATAAAATGTTTTGTTTAGCAAATAGAAATATAAGCTTTGTTGTCAAATCTTTATTCAGTGGTTTGTTGCATACTGACATCAGTAGAGTTATATATTACATGATATATTGCATGTGGTCTGAAATTAACTGGTGGTCTCATGACTCTGACAATACAAAATGAAAGTCTGCATCAAGTATGAAGCTACAGCAAATTTCTAGTGGCATCGTTTTTATAAGAAACCCATTTTTGTCATCAGTGTTACAGGTACTATGTCAGATATGACATATACATTACAGAAATAATGCATGCTGTGTTTTCTTGTTTGTCAGTTGTGGAAATTGTAACAGAAGTAGGAAAGCCATTTCAAGATTATCACAAGCACAGTACAGCTTTTATCATAATGCAGGCTGAATACAAAACAGGGCAGCACATGTGTTGTATGTTTTGAAATTCTTAATATTGCAGTCATTTGCTGCTGATGTATTTCTTAATTGTCCTAGATTTATTGGGCTTCCACATCAGTATGTCTATGTTTTTTTTTTTATATATTGCACTACATACTGCATTTTTTGTGTACGTTTCTTCCCAAGTGGAACCTTAGATTTCATGTAAGCGGTAGATCTGCTATGAAAGGAATCTAAAATCAGAATGCTACAGACAGTGTCGAGCAAGCCCTTCAAAGAATATCCAGAAAGGGTTATGCTGTTTGTGATCACAAACTTCTAATCATAGAGCTGTGTACAGAGATTGCCTTATAAGCAGGTCTGTTGGAAAGTGTCTTGCTTGCTTGCTATTATGACTTAAGAGTCAGAATATTACAGCAAAGGACTTTAGTTCATATTTATGCTCACCTGTAATAGGTACTGCAGATGAATCTGTCCTACATATAACTGAGATCTTGAGAGTTCAAGAGATAATTAAGACAGCTAGTTGTTAACAGACATTATCTGAAAGTCTTTTCCCCTTGTCTTTATCTCCAGATGCATCACACATCAGCCAAGAGAAATCCACATATGAATATATTTGGGAAAACTATGCAGCCATACAAAATGCATGTAGTATTAATTAAATCAGGTATGAGGTCTTTACTTACCTGCTGATGAGGCAAAGATTGACTTTTTCCCAATGGAACATTTCACATCTGTTGTAAAATTTTATCCCAGACATTCACATTGATTTTGGCTTTGCTCATTTGTGAGATAGATATTTATTTTAGGCACCACAGTGTTGAACCACTCCATCAGGTCTGATTTGCCAGTGTCCAGAGAGCTGCAGTTCTATGACTTAATTACTCTACAGGGAAACTGACCTTCCTTTTTGTGTCATACCCTATTTAATTGTTAATTGCACATATATCTCTCCTCAGCTAAATAACTTTCTGGCACTCGCTTTCTGTATTTTTAAAATCTGGTCTACATTGCAGTATTTCAGTCCCTCTGGTCCCTTCAGAGAGATTCCATCAAGAGATTATTTTTTCGGCTGTATGGATTTTGCATCTCTGAAGTTATCCTGGTATTCTTACGGTTCACCTTTTACAAGAATTCTAAGACTTATTGCTAGGTGATTTCAGAGAAAACTAAATTCTCAGGGAAAGTATAACACTATGGGTAGCAGGGTTAAAGTTAATACTACATTTGTCTGCTAATATATTACTTATGTCCTTGGAGTCAGAATGGGTTCTATTAGTACGGATATGCTCAGTGCATTGTTGGACATTATTCCTTCATTTTCTGACATAAGTGAAGAAAGATGTGTATGCTGCTTTATATTTTCTAATGCTGTTTGGAAGTTCCTTGCTGGCATGTTTCGCTGTAGTCCTGATGAAGGCAGAGTGCGATTTCTTGCCAATTACCATTGTTTTCATTCTTTTGTTGTTCGGTTTATTAATATTAGAGTTCGCTCTATTTGAGAGATGTTCTCCTCAGGCTTTGGTCACTGCAAGGGAATGCCACAGGATTCTGGGTCTCCTGGCATCTATGACTCTCATGATATATCTGGCAAGACTACATATGAGAAAGATGCAATGCTATCTCTAGTCACTTTGGTTTCAGCGCAAACAGCCATTCTCTTTTCATATTCCATTTTTTGGATTTGTCAGAAGAGATATCACTTGGTGAAGACATCAAAACACTGAATCAAGGTCTCCAATTCTTCTCTCCTGCTTCAAAGAGGTCAGTCACTTCAGACAACTTGTACTTTGCTTGGGCTGCAGCGCCAAGGGAGTAAAAGTGCAAGGTATCTGGGACAACAAAGACAGACACAAGCACATCAATATAAAAAAGATGCTTGACCTTATTGATGCACTCAACTCTCTAAATCACATCTCGTCCCCAAGACCACTTCATGTTGTTACAGATACTATCACAGTGATATGGTACATAAACAAGCAAGGGGGAACAAGATTTTAACTCCTATTCAGACTAGCCATGTTAGCATGGATTATAGCTTTGTAGCAAACCCTCACTCTGCAGGCACATTACATTGTATCAGGGCAAAATTATGTTGCAAGCAAGGTGAGCAGGACAAAAGCACACCCTCATGAATGTAAACTAGATCGGGGGTCATCCAAAATTTGATTAATCTGTGGGGGGGTTCCTCACATAGACATCGTTTGCCTCCTTTGTGAACAATCAGCTGACAAAATTCTGCTCCAGAACTCCCAGTTGGAAATCCGGGAAGACAGATGCCTTTTCTTTTCCTTGGACAGAAATGTTTCTGAATGCTTTTCTACTGTTTCCACTGATCCTCCAAGATCATTTTGGTAATTCCCTCCTGGCCCCAGCAGCAGAAGTTCTCTATTCTTTTGGAATTAGCCAGGGGCAATTACCACAAGCTTCCTCACAGACTGGATCTACTCACACAAGAACAGGATTGTATGATACAACCAGACTACAATTAACATCAACTAATTGCTTGAATGATTTAGTTTTAATACCCTTTAGGCACTTGTTTACTGAGGATCTGCAGCAGGTGCTAACAGATTCGGATCATAGCCATATAGGGCTCTAGTCACTGGAATGAACCCCCCCCCCCCACAGCTCTTCTGGTGTCCCATCTCCCCCCATTTACTATAAACACTGCCCAAAACTGTCAGTGTGCACACTATTTTCTTCTTTACTTTTAAAATTAAGGCAGAGATATGGATTAAATTTAAAACTTTTAATTTAAATATCCTTTGTACACTAGGTTAGTCCCACTAGGCTAATAGTGGCTTCTCAGGAGAGACCCTTAGTGGTATTTAGACTACTGGGGAAATTTGACCAGGGCATTGGCCAACTTCCCCTATTTTTTTCGATAACTCAGGTGGATGTAAAAAGATCTTGCAGTACCTACCATTAACACAGGCAGACTGAACCTTATTTTAATGTCTCATACAAAGGTCCACACATTAACACAGACAGATGGAACATCAGTTTAATGCCTATAAAAGGATCACACAGTGCCCCACCCCAAAGTGCACCAGCAGTCCATCTACATTGTGTGAGACTAGAATTTACAGCCTTTTACACCAAAGACGTATATGCTACCTATTCTGCTACTAACACCACTTTCAAATTTTATAGCACAAATTTTGACAGCCATAAACAAATAGTTGTGCATTGAAAGACTTAACATGAGCAACAGTAAACTTCTCTCCCATTGAGCCTCACAGTCAGTAAACTTCTCTTCCCTTGAGCCTCATGGTCCTTGAAAATGCACTGAAGCTCACAATCATTGAAAGTGCACTGAAACTCACATTCCTTGAAAATGCACAGAAACTCACATTCCTTGAAAATGCACCTCTGTAGTTTGGAATATTTTTCCATTAAGCAGAAAAACAAAATGCATGAACCAATAAAAGACAAATTACCTATTTCAGAAGATTGCAATCAGTGAACTCTAATGATTAAATGATCAGTCTCATAGTTGGTGTAAAGGATTAAGGCTCTTGTCTCCTGTAGCCAGGGTACAGGGGGTGAGCCTGAGCAAGCTTAGTGTAAAGGATTAAGGCTCGCTGTTTCCTGGAGCCAAGGTACAGGGTTTGAACCAGAACAAGCTAACTGACTAACCTACCAGCCCTAAGTAGGGCATTATACACACACTTGTTTAAAAGTGTAAGAATCAAGGAATGCTCAGCTAAGTTTACAGAAGTCACAACATATGTTGAATTGCCATAGCAGAAAGTTCCAGTGTGTTTAAGAAATCAAATCTGATGTGTGTGCATTGTGCTAAAGATGATGTTACATCCTTAAAGAAGAAATGCAACTTTTGTTTAATTATTAAAATTAAGCTTCTGTGCCAGCTCCCCAGCCACTGGGCCCTAGGCAACTGCCTAGGTTGCCTATTGCTGGATCTGGCTCTGGGTACTAATGGTGGCAAAAAAGCCTGCTACTATAAAATCATATTTAAACAGAATGAAAAAGGTTTTCTGGTTAGTGCTTATGAAATAACCAGCAGCGATTCATGGCTAGTGTTTCGCTGCTTTTACAATACTTGTTTGGTTAATTTCCTATGGCCTATCTTTCTCCTCCATTAAGGTTAATTTTTCAGCCATTTCAGCAAGTCTACCATTGGATCCCCCTCTTTCAAGGTATTCTCATGTCAAGATGTTTTTGAAATGGGTATCACATAAGAGACCTACAAGAAAACTTGTGACTCCTCCTTAGGATCTTAATTTTGTGGTAGATAAGCTAACACTTTCTCCATCTAAATCAATTAATTTGGGTGATTTGAGGTTCTTAACATGGAAAACAGTTTAACTGATTGCTCTAACTTCTTCAAGGAGAATATCTGAGTTGCAAGCTCTTATGGTGAGTCAAGCCTATCTCATGTTCTACAGAAACAAGATTTCTTTGAGAACTCATCCTTCTTGCATGCCTAAAGTAGTATCCTAGTTTACTTCAAGCCAAACTTCATATCTTTAATATCCACAAATAACTCAATGCACAATCTTGACAAAGCAAAATCTTTCAGAACTTCTGATTTGTTCATTTTTTAAGACAATAAAGAAAAGTAACAACCTGTGCTTAAGAAGACTTTTTCCAAATAGTTGTCTCAGGCTATTACCTTTTGTTATTCCAACCACAGAAAATCTATTCCAGGCAGGGTCAAAGCATAGTCTACCAGACCCTTGAATTCATCTGTGGCTTTTTGAAATGGGTTAGACTCTTGAACTATTATAGAAGCAGCAACTTGACCCTCTGTACATACTTTTATAAAGCACTATAAGCTTGATTTCTTCTCCAGGTCTAGGTCGGGTTTTGATAGGACTATTTTCCAGGAGTCCCAGGACCCTTCTCCTGCAATCTCCCATTTGTTCTAAGCTATGTTAATTTACTATATAGCTGAGGTTATTGCAGCAGTGATCAATATGATGAACATAGCATAGCTGTGTAAGTAAAATTACCATAACAGTAGCTATATAAGTAAAATTACCATAACAGTATATGTTCAAATGATCACTGCTACAGTAGCCACTGCCTCTAACCATCCCCCTTATTAGTATTTATTTATTTATTTATTTATTTTTATGCCAAGGTGTTGACATTTGTTTTTTGTTGTTCCTAGCAATGTTAGCAATGTCTTCCCAGGGTTCAGCTTGCCTGGCTCAGTTGACATTAAATCTCTGAAGAGACTGGTGTCCAAACATTGTTTTTAGTCAGGTCATCTCAACTCAAGCTGTCTAATGGTTTGAGTGCATGGAAGGTACCCTAAAGCTTTGAAAGATGGCCAGTCATTATATTCTTGGCAGGATATAACCCATATAGCTAAGGCTACTGTAGCAGTGATCATTCAAATATGTACTGTATTGTATGTTTACTTACAGGATTGTACTTTTTCATGATTCTGTGACCATGACTTAGTATACTTAAGTAAGAGGAAGTGGAAAGCAGAGCCTGCAGGCTGGTAATTCCCCTGCAAAAACATGATATATTCAGAGCACTCTTGGGTACACTAACAGGAATGCAGTACTAGTAAGAAGATCCACTCATAAATGCAATTAAATCATGTTATAAGAGTATAAAGAATGGGGTGGAAAGTAAGAACGAGTTGGCAGATGCAGTTGCTTACTACCTGGAGCCATTATTGGTGTCTTTGCTAACCCAGATAACTATTAGAACAATTAGTGCATCCTCTTTTAACAGCTCTTCTTTTATCCTGCTGGAGGCCTACATCCTCAAGTGCCATATGTCAGCAGTCACAGTGATGGCATAAATTCTACTGGGGAGTTCTGAATAACTATAGGTGATCAGGGAATCCTTTGAAGCCCGTACCATACTGATGAGAAATACTTAGGGTATGTGACCCAAATTAAAACAGGCATGGAGGACCACGAATCACAGCTAATAGCTAGCCACATGACACGGACTCAACAGAACGTGGATATCGAGGAGCAGAAAGCCATTTCACCATATCACTCAGTATCTATCCAGGATGTATAGACAAGTTCCTCTCAAGTGCAACAGAAACTTGAAGACTTAGAGAATTTTGACTAGAGGAATAACTTTTGTATTATAGGTCTACTAGAACAGATCGGAGGCATGGATGTTTTGGCATTTGTTAAAAGGAGCATTGCACTCTACTGGGAACAACTATACCACCAGTCACAGAGAGAGAGAGAGAGAGCACACCAAGTAAATGCCAAAAATTTGCAGCCAGGTATGGCCAGACACCTCATATTGTGATGCTTAAACTTTTTAGATAGAGAGGCCATATTGAACAAAGGTGACACAGCAGGACAGCTGGTAACATGATGGGGGTATCAAGTCCAGTTCGTCCTTGACTATAGTGCTGATTTCTACAATCAAAGGAAATTTATGGCCCCATACCTGAGAAATTAAAGGGAACTGGGATATAGTGCACAGCTGAGATTTCCACTAATGCTTTCTCTGTTGAACAACAAAACTCATATCTATTTACAGTCCCCACAAGAAGTGGAGCAGTTTCTGAAGAATAAAAACCTGAATAGGGGTAACTTCCCTTTGGGAAGTCAACCATCCCAGTTAATTACCACATTGATAATATGCCCCAAAGAGTCGACCCAGTGGTTAGGGATCTGGGTGTGCATGTAGACAGTAGCCTCACCTTTGACAACCATGTGGCCACAGTAGTGAGGAAATCCTTTTATGATGCGCAACTTATAATTAAGGGCATAACATCTAGGTCCAAAGATGTCATTATCCCACTGTACTCTGTCCTTATCAGACCAAACATAGAGTACAATGCTCCCTTCAGTATGTCCCTGACCAGGCATGCAGCAAATAGATTGACCTCAAAGGTTCCTTACAAAAAGAATACAAGGTGTAACAAACCTGCCTTATGCAAAGTGCCTTAACATCCTCTATCTCTACTCAGCCCCCTGTAGATTACTGAGGGGTGATCTATGTCTGGCTCACAAGGCATCAACAAATCCCATACTTATGAATCTCTTGCATAATTGTCAGTCAAACAGTATCAGAAATACAAGTTCTAGGGACCTGAATATTGTATGTGACCTAAACAGAACATACTAAAGAGACAGATATGTGTCCCAGAGACTGTCCATCCTATGGAGCAAGCTTCCCAGCCATGTGAAGCAGAGTTTGACTATTGCTCAATTTAAGTGCAACCTAGATCAGTGAATGGGGAATAGAAAATTTACACTGGGCCTGGCACCCATGTACCTTATGGACAGAGGTAGCTTATAAATGCCTGGCCCTCAATGTCCTATTTGGATGCATGACATCATTATTCTTTTGGAAAACTTGGCTAGGCTTAGAAAGGCCCCTCCCCCAGGTCATTAGCCTAGTTGCAGTCTATGAATCTATGAATCTTATGTTGAAGCACTGCAACGACCATATCAAAACATAACCTCAAAAAAAGAGAAACAAATCAATATCTTCATCCCCCAACAAATCACCTGTGCACAGGAAAGGGGAAGAAACATGGAAATTCATAGGAGATGAAAGAGACACTGGCAACTGCAAAGCCAGCCTTTCACAGCTGTTGGTCACAACAATATCAGCTTCACCCCACTAGTAGCTTCATTAAGGAACAAGTCAAGAGGGGATTGATCCCTCGGAGCAAGATTTCGATGCAGACGAGCTGACAGAAATGGTGCTCTCCCGCCAAGCAGACCAGGCTATGAGTAGTACTGAAGGAGTCTCAGTCACTTGAACTAGGGGTCTAACTCTTATATTCAGGAAAATAATGGGGTGAATAAAGCCCCCTCACTGATGTCGACCTAACAAGTGTGAAAGGTGATTCCTTGTTTTCTTACCTTTTTGGACTTCAGTTAAGATGCACTGTTTCCGACCTTACTTTAGTGACATTGACTTGGTTCTTTCAGCTCCAGGTTTTATAGCACCCTTAACATTTATCCCTTGATTTCTCCAGCATGAGTGCCAGCTTGTTTCTTTATACATCTTGGGATGCTATTTCAAGAGACAGCTTGAGCGAGTTTACATTCCCAATTTAATACACTTAATTATGGATCAATTTAAGTTTTTTTTTATTTGTATTTGGCCAGTGGTGAACTCTGGAGAATTCACAGGCACTCACCTGGCAAACAAACTTATAAATTCCTTTTTCTTACTCATCTTACCCTTCTCTCTTTTATTTTTTTCTCTTCTTCTCTTTCTTCCCTGAGTACCTCCTCCTATTTATGTCTTGACTTTTCAGTTGTAATTCTATATCTGCATAGTGTGCAGATTTAATAGAGCTTGCCAGTTTAAAGCATTGTAATGCCTATTTGCAGTTCATAATAATTCTGGTAAAGTATTTTAAGATATTCAAATTGATTATACCATTGTAGTGATAATACAGTGTTGAACGTACTTGTTATTTAAACTTTTTGTCAGTTGAGGGATTATGTATAAGAAGTGAACACAAACGAGCCTGCAGGAATACAATGTGTTAGCAGGAATGCAAAATGGGAATCATCAGTGATTAAAGGAACAGCTTTATTAAAACATCTTAATTTGTAGTCTCCACTGATAGTTTTTCTTCAAGAGATGAAGCTAAGGAAGGATAAAGAGAGGGTTTTTTTGCAAGCATAGAAAGGGTCAGTGCATTGTAGCTGTGTGGTTAGTTCTAAGAGAGGATGGACAATTCCAGTACATCGGAAAGAACTTAAAGATGGGCTAGGAAGGTGACTCATGTTACTCATTCAAACAAATAAATAATTAATAGTATTGAGGAATTTCTATGGGAAATTTCTATGGCTCCAATGTGGATGATTCCACAGTGATCTAGGGCTTCACCCGAACTATTGGAGCAATTAAGGAAGGGGCAGACATGACTCTAATAGGGAGAGATTTCAATGCTGTTCTAGATAAGGAGTTAGACAGAATGCATGGGAGCAGGAAGAGAATGCCAAAAGTCACTGTACAAATACATAGTATGTTGCAAGATGGCAGTGTTATAGAAAATTGGTGTGCACATCACCCAAGGAAACTCCTGATGGGAATGTAGCTAGTAGACTGGACATGCGGTTCCTAAATGTTCAAAGAATGTCTCAGGTTAGGGATATCATATTGGCGCAAGCTGTGTATCAGATCACAAAATGGTTAAATTTATTTTTTTTAATTGTAGGCAAAAAGCTTTTACTGGTTGGAAATCTGCTTGTGGATTGGTGGCAGAATGCAGACGTGGAAGACCAACAACCATCCTTAGTCTGACCATATTTTAAAACAGCTTGTAAACAAACAGTTAGTTTATTAACAATATGAGGAAATGTACAGATTTAGCCTTGCAAACCCTGTTGCACAATATTTTAAAAAAAGAAGGGGAAAGTTGACCAAATCAGGCAATTAAAACAAGAATGTACTAAATCACTGTACAAACATATGAAACTATTTTATTGAGCTAAACGAATGGCCAAGAAAAGAGGAAAAAAGCAGGGAAGTCAGTATAGCTACATTAAGAAATGAGGATAAAGTAGTAACCTCTGACAGTAACTTCTGACATTAAAGAGATCAGGTGGATTTTGATGAGATGTTACCAAAGGACAGCCTCTGTTGAAGGTTTTTGACAAATTGAAGAGATCAGAAATTTCCTGTCTTCATAAGATATACCCACATTAAGATAAGAATGAACAGAAATTTTGAGAAGACCCATTAGTGAACAGGAAATTGAGGTGGCAATCCAGGGATTACTGGGAGGGAAAGCCCCTGCTCTGGATGGGTATGCTGCAGAGCTACATAAGTCTTCAGGGGACACACTATACCCAAATAACTATACGTCCATATCCCTGATCCATGTAGACCTTAAAATCTATACAAAAATCCTTACTAACTGATTGGATAAGATTATCCCACAATTTGTGTGCCCTAACCACTTATGGTTAATTAAAGGCAGACAAGGGGACCAGACTTGATCTGGCTATGGCTGCACATGCATTTTTTCCAAGTGTCAGACGCATTACTGGCAACACTTCTCCTAGATTTCCAGAAAGTGGAATTTTCTATGCACATGCTTACAAGTCCTAGGGTTCCAGAGGAGTTTACTGGCTACTGCAAATTACTGTATGTTAACCTGTCAGCACAAATTACTATGAGTGAAGTACTATCAAAGAGAGTGCTTATAAAGTGTTGAACCAGGCAACTATGCCCCCTGTTGCTGCACCCATTTATCCTTGCTGCTTTCATTACAGACTACATTTTATAGCAGTTGTATTGAAGTAAGGGTCAGGCTAGCTCCAGATCCAGCTCCTTTCTCTCGACATGGTATGCATATGACAGTGTGTTATGGACAGGAGACTCAGTAAATATCATAGATCCCATTATTAGATCTTTAGAGACTATTGGCCATTATTCTGGACTACATTGAATAAACAAAAAAATGGTCATCTTCCCAGTTCAACACACAGACATGCTCCTCACTGCAGACTAAAAAGAAGTTCCCATTTAGGGCAGTATCAGACTGCAAATACATGGCAGTTATCATGCCAAGGTGTTTGGAAAATATCCTAGAGTGTAACACTAACTTTATAGGATGTTTCATTTTGATAAAAATAGTTCACCTTAAAGTACAAAGGCTACCCGATTTAAACAGACCAGAGGCAATCACAATGTTTCTGCTGCTTAAAATAGTTTTTCTCATTGGGCATCTACTCCAGACAGCTTCCCCAAATACACTTTCTAAATGGCAGAAATTAACAGGAAACTACCATTGGCTGGTAAAATTCACCATGTTAGTAAAAGGAATGTATTTATGTCACTTGATAATGGTGGCTTTGGCCTCCTCAACCTACTGGCCTACAGATGTGTGCATAGTTTATTTTTCATAGGACAAGGATCAGCCCTTCTCTAGTATAGGTTGGACTGAAATTACACTGTTGGATATTCTCCATAAACACACCAAGAAAAGCTGACTCCTTCAAAATACGGGACCCTGGGAGCATGGAGAACTGTGATTACAGATGGAGGAAGGAAGGGGGTAAACTCACTGATGATTTCTCTAACTCCTGTATATAGTATAACCCACAGATTGCTATAGAAATGAAACCAATTGGTTGGGTGGAATGTTTTGTAGTGGGAATAGTATATGTGAAACACCTTTTATAACCCATCTCATCAGACATGATTCCCTAAACAGAATTAAAAAAAAAAATTCCCCATAGTGAATATAAAGTGGTGGCAGTATTTGCTTATTAGTAGCTGTTGTCATCTAATCTCCAACTCCCCCCCCCCCCCGCACACACACATAGCAGGAAGAATTAAAACAAAGGAGGGATGCAAGGCTCCCGCTCTTATGGTACTCTAGAGAAAAAACTTAGACCTTTGAGAGATAGTTATGACTTAGCAATTCCAAGCATGGGAGAATGTTCTACAGCTGAGACTTGGGGGAAAAGAATGGGTAAGTTGCCTGCACTCTTTAAATGACAGAAGACTCCTACCTTTAATGGGTTTACATTGGCAAAATTAACTTATAATTGGTAGACACTTTCTAATTGATTTGCCAAGTGCAACTTTTTTAAGGGTAATAGCTGCTGGAGGTACAAATTTAGGAATGCAGACTAAATACACATGATGCAGCTCATATGAGGCACACTGTCTGCTATGAACTATTACTTACTTTTAGAATTCTCCCCATTGTTTTGGCTACTAGAACTGGTTCCAGAGAGCTTCAAGGCCCCTAGCATGATTCTTTGTTGGATAAAATGTGTAATATCGACCCTACTATTTGGAGAGTGGAAGGAAACCCTCATAACTGGTTGAACATATTTCAGAGATACAGTGATAGGCTCAAAAGCTGGTCCTGTAAGCATCTGCATAAGAAAGAATAGTCCACTGCATAGTGTACTCTTCTAAATGTTTTAGCAGAATGTCAGTAAACTATGTTTACGTATTATAATTGTTTTCTTATGGTCATTGCCATAAATGTAAATTAAATTAGGTTAATGTTGATAGCTAGTTTAATCATCTGTATGGATCTGTCACTTTTCTATAATATACAATAAAGTTTGTTATGAAAAACATGATTTATTTACTTTTAACTAGTTTTCTTTGGAAGTGGACTTACACGTTAATGGAGTTTTTTCAGTGTTTGCATTTGATAGTTTTGCTTTCATTGTTACATCATTGGTGTTTTTGAAGCTAAGCCTATATTGTTAGATAGACTGCATGCTAATAACTTGACCACAAGGACTGCTATAATTTTCTGACTGGATACAAACATCTGTAAAAGTTACAATGTTCAGTTAACATCAACTCAGGCATCTGCTCCTTTCCTGCATATAGAATTTTAAAATGATCTTGTCTCAAATATTGTTTTCAAAAATGAAAATCAGCTAACAGAAGGGAGGGGAAGGGCATGCATTTAGGCAAAGAGGAAGAATATATTATACAACAGTAGACAGTGAGCTGTAAAAAAAGAGAAGCCACTTACAGAATCTGAGCATGAATGAACATAGCAACAAGTTTAAGTAACTCTCTTTTTTTAATAATCCATTAATTGAATTCTAACAGCTCTTTATTAAAATGCACACCAGATCATAATTATTTTATAAATTGCACTTGGTTAATTTGAAATTATTTGATATATAGAAACTCTGATAAGTTAAATAGGCAACAAAATGAAGCTTATTAAGGCATTTTATCTTTATACAGCTTCTGCTACCTGTATTTTGGAAACATTTGCATGTATTGCAATGGATGGAACAATTGAAGGTTATCAATAACTACAAGACAGTTGTTGAATTCTTGTATGAGATAGTAAAGTCACATAGGAACTGGTCATTATGGCTGCTACTGTGATTTTTAAAAATATTAAACTCATTTCAATATGCTGAGAACAATACATCATTCTGATTTAAAACTGAGTAAATTAACAATATTAAAGGATACCAGCAGTGTACAGATTGACATTATTTTTAACTTTTTTTTAATTTAACATTTGTTTACCAGGAAAGTCCGACTTGGAACAAAGCCAATTTGCAGTGGAGGCCCAGGGAGAAATGCTCCTGATGCATGTCTTTGAATTGTTTATTAATAGGTTTCATGTAGTTGACAAGCTCACATTATGTTCTGAAGCTACGAGCTAGAATACAATGTCCAACACACATTTGTCCCTTTTTTGTAATGTAAGACACTTCTGTATGCCTTATATGATGCAATGATTTTGAGTAATACAGACCTTGCTAAAAATGAAAACTTACTAGCCTATTGCTTTACAATGGTCTAGCTGTCATGACTGTCGGTTAGTTGAGTTTTAGTTATTCAGTGGGTGCTTCAGTTTACTGCATGTAGCACACAACATGCATGATATTCCTCAGAAAAGTTCAAATAACTGGCTATGACTTAATCATATACAAAATGTGGATGTGTAATACAAATCACCGAGGTGACGAGCGTAGTTACATTTTATTTTGCTACTTTGTTTTCTGTAATATTTTGCATGCTTATAATGCAAAACATATATATATATATATTTTCTACAGAGTCAATGATAGCTAAAGCAGTACCAGGAAAGGCTAGAGTAATTAAAGATATTAGGTTATTGCATATGGATGTTGTAGAACAGCAACTGTGTTGTAACAGGAGGAGGAGTTTGTAAAGGGATGTTACTTCGGTTCTAAGAGCAGAACAAAGAAAGCAAAACCATGAAACTGGACAGTATTAGTAAATACTGGTATAACTGCACTTTGATACCTACAGTATTAACCTAACATATACTTTTCAACAAATGTGTACCCTTTCCACTTTCAATTTTATGCTTAGATGTAGTTCAGCTCACAAATGGTTATACCTGTAAAGTATGTATTTCACAAGACTGGCAACTGCATCTGGCTGACAGAATAATGGATCTGTCATATTTACTACTCAGGGCTCATGCCTTTTGTCATCACATACTGCATATAGAATAATAAAATAATACAGTTAAGGTTTGACTATTTTCAGACTCCAATGATCTCCTACTACTCAAAATAAGTAACAAAACATATTTATCATGCACAGTATCACTTTATTTATATGTTTATCTATGTCTGACTGGGGAGGGGTATGGAAGGAGTTTTTACTATGCCCAGTATGTTTTAGTTGATTGTCATTTTGGGCTGGATGTTTGCATAGTCCCATAGCTATGCACAAAATACTACAGAATTTTTTGAAGTCCTCACTAGCTGCAAGACCTAGATATTGATGGCCAGTGATTTGTATCCTGCATTATATGTGAGAAAGGCCAAGTAGTAATGGAAGTGTCCAGTAAACGAGACACATCCTGACCTTACAGTGATCCATGTGGATTACATGTGGGAAAGATGCACATAGAAGTCGAATGAAGAATGTTGGCAGGATGTAGCTTCTTATATTAGAAGTTATGAGGGGGTCAAAAGTGACTTTTTAGCCCAATTGTAGTGACCATCTGCATAATGTCTATCTATGTTCCAGTCAATGACCTTCTGGGCACGGTTCCCTTCTCTGTCTCCAGCTGATGAACCTTCAAATATAGTTCTCATGCAAAAACTCAGGAATGGTTCAGGACTGACCTTAACCCAACTACTTCTCAGTAATATCTCTCTTTCTGTCCCAGACATTGACTTTCTGGATACTCTGCCCTTCCCTGTCTTCAGACATACCCACAGAGGTCTCAGAGAATGGATCTCAGATTCTAAGTGACATCTGTGATGGCAAAAGAGCACCAGCGGTTGACAATGGAATCTGATCTTGGAGAATTATGGAGGAAGACAGGAGTGTGTAGGGGCTGGCATTTAATATCATTAATCAGGGGCCCAATTCCTATACCCTTTATATATATATATATATATATATATATATATATATATATATATATATATATATATATATATATATATATATATATATATATATATATATATATATATATATATATATATATATATATATATATATATATATATATATATATATATATATATATATATATATATATATACATATATATATTTTTTGCTTTTGTTTTCCAGGTTTGTCCAACTGACTTTAGTGAAAAAACACCCTTTCCACTGGAGACCAGAGATAAAAGCCCCATCATTTATTTATTTATTTGTTTGTTTGTTTGTTTGACATTTGTTGGCCAAGTTAGTCCAACTGAGCAAAATCCCTTTTTCAGCGGAGGCCGGGGAGAAAAGCTCTGAAATTAGTACAAATCAATAGTATAATAAATCCAAAACTGTATAAACTAATCATACAACTAGTATAACAATCAAAGTGTACACACAAATAGTATAAACAAATCCTAAGTGGAAACATTTGTACATCAGAAGTTATTTACAGATGTATACCCCTGCATTTTGAGTGGTATGTAGCAGACACAAGAGCCAGACAATAAAAATAAATCCAGGATGTAGTCATTTGTACATCAGAAGTTACATACAAGCATATATCACTACACTTTGAGTGATACAGTAGCAAATATATGTGCCTAACAGTATCAGAGGTTGTTGATAGAGCTCAAAATAAGAGAAAAATTCATACAGTACTAGGAAAGGAGGAATAAGTGGGTTACGTGAGTAGAGACCAGAGACTAGAAGAAGTTATTGTGAGTAAAGTAGGAATAGAGGGTGGAAATTCAGGGCAATAAGTGTATATGAGAGGAAGAAGAGAAGGATAGATGAGAGGAAGAAACTGAGGGAAAATAGGAACCTGTTATTGTGGGTGGGTACAGTATATTACAACATTTGTAATCTGACAGCTAGTAACTGCATGAATAGACATTAAGTAATATACATTAACAATTGCACATTAATTTCCTAATTAGATTACATTCATATGAAATAAAGACAACTATTACAGTATAAAAGATAATTTTGCATTATTAGATGTTGAACATTGAGCATTTGAAGAGGTGTATTATTGGGTTTATGAAATAGCTAGATTATGTGATCAGTGCTTTTAAATTCAAAGAAATGGCGGTGAGGGAAGGAACTAGGCAGGGCAGAAATGTTACTATTGTAGTTAAATGGCAGAGTATAAAGCAGTTCATAGATAATGATATATATGGCTATCATAAGGTGTATTTTAGAAGTACAGAGATGGGGGGTTAGCAGTGTCACAAAACTTTGTACATGGCTGGGAGATGCTAGCAAAACCATTAAGGTATAGAGGAAGACTAGCTTTTGGGCCTACAATTCTGAATCAAGAGAACTAGTTTGACAATATGGCAAGCTAAAGATAACAGAGATATTTATCCGGGAGATTTACAGGAGCAGAAACATTCATCTGACAGGTGATGTCTTAGTTGTGTTTTAAATTAGTTTGCACTCTGAATAGATTTCAGCGGTAGTGAAATAAGATTCCCTAGTTTAGCTATACCTTTTGAATATTTAAAGTGACCTGCATTATTACATGATTTGGTTATAGTGATTACTGATTTTTCTCTAGAGCATAACATTCTATTAGGGGATTAGTGTTGTATTACATTGTTAACGGCTGGACAATTTCCTTGCTTATACAGAAGTCTGCATTGTAATTAAAGGTAGGTGAGATGACAGTTCTGACTAACCAGTTTAATTCTCTAAGGTCTAGGCAGTGGTGTATTGTTATAGTTCACTGCAAAGTTGGCTATTTTATTATAGCATTGCTCAAGTTTGGACAGCTGAGGGACATGAAGGGTAGTGAAGATTGAGGCAACATAAAGGGGAGATGGCAGTAAAAATGTAGAAGCTATACATCTTTTATATAATGTACCTAGTGTTTTGTGATTTTTTTCTTAACCATGTGAGATACACAGTGGTCATATTTCAACTGGGCATCTATGATGACACCAAGTAATTTTGTATGATTTACATGTAGTATTGTGGTGTTGTTGGCAGAGACAATAGTGAATACTGTTGTTTTGGCAGAGATGTATTTTGTGGTAAAAAACAGTAATTTAGTTATCTTTTAAGGTTATTAGCAGTCATGAAATATTTAGCCAAGTTTCAATCAATAAAAAGATTCTTGTGTAAGGTCTTGGTGTTTAGAGACAGATTTGGCAAAGCAGATAAGGGTTGAGTTAATGAAATATTTAACTTTTGTAGCAGTGTAGAAGTCATTCATGAATATGTTAAAAATTAGTGGGCCTAATATATATCCTTTTGGGGCAGCAATGGTTACAGGCAAGAAGGTGGAGAAATCACTTTTCTAATTCACTTCCTGTGCTCCGTTTGAGAGGTAGCAATAGTACCACTGCAGTAAAGAGTTTGGGAGCCCTTAGGATGAGAGTTTATGTAAGAATTTCTGGTGGGAACAGTATAAAAATCTTTTGATAAGTCTAAGAAGATTGTGGAGACTAGGCTTCTGGCATTTACCTTGGTGTTGGCATCCACATCTACATCCACAACTCCTTTATTCCATTTTTCCACATAGGGTCAGGGTACCACTTTAAAAGTAACAATCATCTTGAGACAGTATTCTCATGGTCAGGTGGCTGTTGACAGTATTAACAAAACATAGATATAGATATAGATATAGATATAGATTTATATATAGATAGATCTATAAAGAGAAATACACCGACTGAGAGAGACAGAATGTGTGTGTGAGGATGGGGATCAGCTAACATTTTAGGAGAAAACTGGAATACCTAAGGAAAATTCATGTAAGTATGGGAAAACATTCAAATTCTACACTGACAATAACTGGAGGTCAGGAATGAACCCAGACGTTAGGTTATTGGGCATGTGGCTATAAACCTGGATGTGTGAAAACAGTATGGAAATAAGATTTGAGGATGTTTGATATTGTCATGGTAACAATGTGAAAAGTCACTGAAAGCTATATTAAACCTCTAACTAGCCTGCATCACATTTCATAACTCTTTCCATGGCCTGTAGAGCAACTTCCTCTGCTCCTTGAAGTAGATAAAATTGGTATTTTTCTCCTCCCTCACATGAAATCCCTGGCATTCTGGTGATTTAAACATGCTGGCACATGATGCCCAGATTCCATTTTCCATGCACATGTAGAAACATGGGCTGCTTCTTTAATTATTCCTGTGTAAATATGTTATACTCCAATTACACTCACTGCCTCTCACTATAGGGTTTCTACATCACCAGCTTTTCTCAAATGCAGTGCATTGATCCTGAAATGCAAAAGAAAGCTCCTTTTAAAGCACAGTTGCTCAGTTGCATAGGTTGCTTTAATGTGACTGCTTACTGGCAAACTTCATCATTTACTAACTCACTAAAGCTAACAGTTTTCAACTCTCTCTTACTTCCTAGTTATTAGTCATGAAGCACCTGTTCACTTGTAACATCAAATAAAAACAGAAACACATTTAGTATACTTGAGATGTTCATTCAGTCCATCTATAAATAGCTCGTGGTGGACTCCTAGCTCTGATGGACAGTCATACGGCCAGATTCACGAAGGCTTGTACGGAGTCTTAGAGTAGAGTAAGACTCCATGCAGCCATCATGTCCGACGAGCGATTCAGGAACAGCCTGTAGTGGTGTGTAAGAGAGCTCCTAAAATGGCTGTTATACGGACAGGGCTGGGATATGCAAATTACCTCAATTGCAGGCGAAAGGCATGCAAATGAGGTAGATTTGCGATTCAGGAAACCCGAACCTGTCCGAGTAAGAACAGTGTTATTTGCAGAAATGTATTCAGTTGACAACTGAGTAACGTTCTGCAACTAGCAAAACGGAGCCGTAACAGCTCCAAATAAAGGTTGCATCCAGTGCAGGAAGCATGCCAATGGCCAAATATACGGCCATTGGAAATGTTTCCTGATGCAATATGAAAATAAAAATAATTTTTTTTTATTCGCCGATTTCCAATGTTTAAGCATAGCACAGCGCAAACGGGCTGCGCTCTAAAATCTAGAATACTAAAAATTAAAACCCACAAATGTGGATTTTATTGAAATTGTTAATGTACAATGCAAGGGAATGGCAGGCTGAAGACAATATGGCCACCGAGTAGAGGTTGCTAAGGGGGGAAGCTCAGTCTAAGACATGTAACCAAGCATCAGTAGGCAATCCTATGTAAATGAGTGTTAGGATAGTGAATCACAAGTTTACATAGCAAATGAGCGCAGTCAGTGGAGTGTAGGAGTAGGATATAGGGAGTAACAGACTAGAAGATAGGTGACATCATGAGGGGGGTATGTATGAAAGAAGTGAAGCTCTTTGGAGCAGTGTGGCATGTGTCAGCTGTCATTTATACATCATGGAAAGAGGTGTGTCAACAGGTAGGCTAGGGAAAGCCAAGAAATGGAAGGTGTATGCCGTGGATAACACCAAAGTTTCTTGGTGAACAGGTATGCGCATGTGTGCGCACGTGTAAACCCGAGTAAGACAGAGTGCATGCGTGTAAGCATGAGTGCACGCGTTTAAGACAGAGAAAGCATGTATAAGGCTGTTTAAAGAGTTGTAAGCGCATTTGCGCTGGTGTGCGTGCATGTTAACCCGAATAAGCAAGTTTTAGTCCGTGTAAGCATGTGTGCGCATGTGTTAGCTGCTGTGCTCGTGTTTGCGCTTGTGTGCGTGGTGATCCCCCCCCTGAGGAAACAGAAAGGAAAAAGGAAGCACAACAAATAGTAGGAAGCTACCAGGCAGTACTAGCAGAGCTAGCAGGTGAAAACAACCTGAATCAGGCAATTACACAGGCAGTACACTAGCCCAGCCCAGCCTAGCACTTAAAACTCTGCAAACAACAGTCCAGTATGTTTCTCACAACAGACACTGCAGTAAGCTAATAAAAGTGAAAACTGAAAAAGCTTTACTGAGACAAAGAAATGTTAGGGGCTGCCATTGCTGTTATAAGGCGACATATGCAACATTCTGAGGGTGGTAACAATGGAAATGCTGCTGGACAATCCACAGTGAGGAGACGGAGAAGAGTGTGCAGGCCCAGGGTAACCTACCAGGGGCTACATGAGCTAGAGATAGTGGAGCGCTATTGAGTGGAGAGAGACCTCCTGCAGCAAATTGTTGAGCTATGCAGGCCACGCCTCACACACAGAACCAACAGAGGGGAACCCATCCAGTGGAAACCAAGGTATGTGTTGGCCTAAGAATATTAGCAACAGGTACCTTCCAGAGACCAACTGGTGATATGATGAGGATATCACAGGCATCAGCATCCAGGGTACTACACCAGTTCCTGGATGCCATGTCAGCACATGTCGGTGATCATGTATATTTCCCCAATTCCCGTGAGGTATTGGCCAGCAATATGCATCTCTTCCAGCAAATAGCGGAATACCCTGAGGTAGTGGGTGCAATAGACTGCACGCACATATGCATCAAAGCACCAGCCGATGAGCGGGGTAGGGTCTACTTCAACCGCAAGGGCTTCCCCTCCATCAACTGCCAGGTCATTTGTGATGCCCGGGGCATAATACTGAATGTGTGTGCAGGCTGCCCTGGAAGCTACCATGATTCTCATATCTGGCATCTCACGCAGCTGTACCAGACATTTGCCAATGGGGACATCCCACATGGTCACCTAATGGGGGATGCTGGCTATGCACTGGAGCCGTGGCTGATGACACCCATCAGAAACGCACACACACCTGAACAGGAATGCCATAATGAAGCACACGCACAAACACGTAATGTAATAGAGCGTGTGTTTGGGCTGCTCAAGTCACGGTTCCAGTGCCTGGACACATCTGGTGGAGCCTTGCAGTACTCACCAACTACATGTACCCAAATTGTCATGGTATGTGCTATGCTACATAATATGATCCTGTGAAAACAGCTGCAGCAGGACCAGCATAGGCCTGGGCCAAACAGCCCCCCCACAATTGCCAAGGCTATCACAGACAGAGTGTGACTCGGAGGAGGAACAACCTGAGCCTGCCCCAGTAGGCAGAAGGAGGCATGCCCAGTATGCTTTGGCCTTGGCAAAGAGGCAACACATAGCACATACACTGGCTCAATAGGAACTCTGGGAATTATACCTCTCTCCGGCTCACACATATAGTAAAAGGGATGCCTAAGTTGACACTACCTGCTTTCAAACATGTACAGGGAGTGTAGTATGTGCAGCCCTGCAGCACCACCTAAGGCATGATTGCCATGTGTTAAGCAATATAAAACAATGCTAAACAGCATTTACCACCATGTAGTATATGCAAACAAAATCGCACACACCAACTAGCACAACTGTGGTCAGTGTTCAGTAATATTGGGCAACGTCCAACTATGCTGGTGAATATTGAGCAATGTCGGACAAGCCTGGTCTAAGTAGGGCATAGCTGAACAAAAGCCAACATGCTAATATTTGCTTAATGGGCCCTTAAGCAGTCTGGTCTGCTCAGTATGAAAATATAAAGCAGTGGTGGGCCTTAAACCCAGCATACTGTGCACTATAGCCAAAGTACTGAACCACTAAACCATGACAGTATTGCAGTGGTCAGCCTGTATGAAGGAATGTTGATAAGTCTATGCAAAGTATTTCATGGAAACCCTGCAGGCACAGCATAATCCTTGTCGAGTTATGACACAAAGGTGAGTCCTGCAGTGAGAACAGAACCTGACTTCCAACACACACAGTATAAATGTTAATATCGGTCATGTTCGCACACATCAATCAATGTAGTGGACCTCAGATAGCAACATACTGAAAGCTCACACTGGGCATGCTCACACACTTGATTAAATGAGACAAATGTCAGGCAACAAAACACGGAATGGCAGAAATGGGCATGCTCACACACTTAGGCCATGTCTGAGTACAGCAGTGGGCCACGCATATCTGGCAGTTGCATGTGTTAACCCAGGAAACTGTCACTATACAGCAATCTGCCCTGTGCACACAGTCGTATGATAACAGACACATCTATAATAGAGTGGAACCCTGTCATAATCAAATATGTTCTGCAGATTCCTAAATTGTTCATAGAAACTGGTAAAGCAAAGATGATAAAGACCTGCAAACAGTATCAGCAATAAACATTGTGCATCTTGAACATTAGCATAGGTTCAGAGGTCGATACTAGGCTATCTGCCCTAGGGCATGTACAAGCCTAGCCAGAGTGTGTTTGGCATTCACAACCCTGTCAGATTACTACACTGTGTGTGTGAATAGTAGGTCACACAAGATAGCCCATGTACATTTAGGCTAGTGTGCCTCTGTCTAGCAGGGACACAGAGGATATCCCAGGGGTAAACACACGATCACCCATACAGTTGTCAAGATGTCTCCAGTAGGTGGTCAGTGGGTGGCTCTGCCTATGTGAAACTGGGATTACATTCTGGAGTGAGTGGAGCCTCTGGGATAAGAATCTGTCCCACCACAATGTCCTATTAGCATCTGTGCTGAGGTATACATCCCTGGAGTGTGTAGCTCCAAGGGAGTCGGATATCCTGAGGTGGAGTATGTCCATTAATTATGGGTTGGGTATATCTGTAAACAACAGGCACACATCATATCCGAGTAGGTGGTAAGCGACTGAGTAGAGCTGGAGTTACTGCATCTGAACTGTGCAGGGCATCTGTGTGAGTCCCTAGATCTGCTTGGTGAGGAACTTCCATGGCCAGTACAGTTGCTGCAGGTGTCGGGTAAGGTACACCCCAAATGTGGCATTGTAACCAAGCATGGATGTGATGAGTATAGGGGCACAATGACCTCACTCAATCTAGATGTGAAACCATACAGGATAAGGTGGCCCACATAGAAGGTGTGTCCAACCACTTTGGCAACGTGAATGTCAAAGGTGACAGTACGAACAAGTCATGTCCCCAAACCCCTAACAATCCTATTGTATGTAATGGAGTACTACCTATGTGGTAATGTGTGGGCATGTTGTTATTCCCATAGGGGATGACTATGCAACTAATGGCATTTAGCTGTAGGCCATGGCTCAGGCACCAGTCATCCATCTCTGTGAGACCCTGTTTGAGTATGCATGTGGCAGCTGGAGAGTTGATCATGGCACCCAGTTTGCAGTCAAGTGCAAACATGTTCAGCCATATTCCCCCTGTGGTAGCCTGTACGTCAGACAAATATATACTGAACAAGAGAGGTCCCAGGACCGAGCCGTGTGGGATACCACGTGTAACTGGTACATAGTCAGACATGGCACCTGCAATTCTGACCATGTGGGTGCTATCCCTGATCCAGATATCAATCCATCATGTGAGATATGTGTCCATATTGACACTGGTGAGTCTATGCATAATGGCCCAGTGGGTTATTGTGTTGAAGGGTTTTGCAGGGATCAGGTAGGCTGTGTGGACAGCCATCCCTATGTCGATGGACCTGTTAGCCATTTAAAGAATACAAACAGGTTCAAGAGGCATGATCTGCCCACAGCAATGCTGTAATGTGTAGGACACAGTGTCTGTAGGTTCCCAATGTCTATGTGTATGAGTCCCATGACAATACGCTCCATAGCTTTGCAGAACAGGCTACTTAGGCTTATAGGGCAATATTGTCTGTGGTCCATTGTGGCACCAACTGTGTGGAGTGGGACCACTCTCACTGTACGCCATTCCTTGGGTACATATCCTGTGGTAACTCCGATATTGAACAGTGATGTAATGTGAGGGTTGCGTCTGTCATGATGATCATGTAAGATGCAGGCTGGGACACTGTCTGGTCACATTGATACTGTGATGTACGCTTTGGGGAGGGCAGCACTCACCTGTTACTGGGTGATGTCAGGGAGGTTATACTCTGTTGGGATGGATAGTTGCTCCTTAGGGGGGATGGGTGGGAGACATCTGCACTGAACCTGTTTGCCAGGATGTTGGCAACGCCAGTGGGTTCAGGGTAGGTTTAGTCAGTATGCAGTAACTCACAGCATATCAGTGAATGTCCACCCAGGTTCCTGACATAACTAAAGAAGGCCATGTGATAGTCCTACGTGTCTGTTGCAATTGTCTGGTAGAAGCGGCCTTTAGAAAAGTTCATGAGTGATCGTAGCTGTCTGCTAGTACAGATCACAGATGCCTTCCCAGTCTGGGATTGTGCTCTATCATGTAGTAGCTTCATCTTGATGTTGTACAGCTTATTAATGCCTGGGTTCTACCACACAGGTCCCCTGCCATTGGAGTAGTGAGTCCTGTTGTTATTTGGGATAGCACAATCCATGCAGTCCGCTAGGTGTCCATAGAATGTGTATGTAAAGGATGCAGCAGTGTGAGCTGTATTTGCCACTGTCTCAGGGTCTCCAAAGGATACCACCTTGCTTCGGTGACGTGAGATGTTGGCTCATGAGAAGTTCACCAAGATTACCCAGGATGGGTGTGTGGAGGGTATATGTATGTCCAGTGAGATACATGTATGTTCTGACCTTACCAATAAGGGGTATATCGCTGGTGTGGAACATAGAGTCCCCATGTTGGTGATGATCAGGTCCAATATGTATTCCCCCTTGTGGCTGTGCTGACTGGTTGTGCCATAGCATATGAGTCTACAAATTGTAGTGACTATTGGGTGAGGGTGTCGGGGCTTGAGTAGTATCCCCAGTCAATATTTGTGTATATGAAGACACACAATATAATGGTGTCTGTGGAGACCTTCATATTCTCCATAGTTCCCACGAAAGCCGAGAGTGGTCCCTGAGTTTGGGAGTGTGTTCTGTAGCAGGCAACAAACTGAAAGGCAGTATTGCACAATGGTAGTTGTATATGTATGGTCTGTGATGCTTTGTGCAGTGCTACTAACCTGGAGGTGTGTGTATCTGTGATGTATATGGATACACCCCCTAGTTGTGTTGTCTGTTCCAAGTCTTGTTGTCAGACAGCATGGTACGAAACATAACCTGGTAGTGCTGGTGTGCATAAGTGAGCCTGAACCAGGCTTCTGTCAGTGCACAGATATCGCTATTCTCCATACTGAGGAGAGTCCTCAGTGGCCGCAATATGAGGTTAACACAACTGTTGTTGAGCAGCATTACCCTGTTTCATTTAACCTGTAATGTCTATGGAGGTGTGTTTGTCTTCTGAGCCCTGCTTAAAAAAGGCACTATAGTGGTAGCAAGAGCCTTAGCCAGCATTCCAAAGTCCAAGGGTGACAGGTGCAAGCTGTCCATAGTGAAGCTACGTGGCATGTTGAGCATGTCACCATAGGCTGACAGACACTGTATCCCCTATGAATTAAACAAGTTTGTTAGGCAACTGTTAAATGTGATATGTGTGTCCGTATACTGTGACATCATACTTGGTGGGTGTAAGATGCTAGACAAGGTCAGGGTCATACTGGCCTGGGCTACATGATCAGAGTGTTCCTCCATGTATCATGTCATGTGGTCCAGGGAGTAATGTCTGAGGTTATACACACCAGCATGGACAATGATGGTGCCAGTCCTGTACTTGCTTTGGAGTGACCTGACCACCTGTGTTATGCGGCATATCCTGGCACCCAACAGACAGCCCAAAGTGACTATTCCCTTGTTAGGGCTGGTGAGTGGTACGTCAGTGTGTCTGACAATAAGTGTCGCCTATTACAAGTGTATTAGGTGTGTTGTTTAGCCCGAAGGGCAGTGACTGTGTGGACACTGACATTGTGAACATTGTGATATGTGGGTATTGTAGTGGGGTAGCAGGTGTGTGTGTGTCTGCTTTGGAGGTCTCTGCTGCTTAGGTATAGTACATTTATAGCATCTGAGTGATAATGTGGTTTGAGTGCTGTTGCTAGAGGATATGTGAGACTGATATGTGGTTTGTGTGGTTACCTTCACCACCTGATAGACTGTACCAATCATGGGTCAAGAGAGTTCAGCACCCTGTACGTCTATATAGGTGCATCTCACACATATATCTGAGTTGTTTGGGAGGAGGAGAGGGTTGTCTGTGTACATGAGGCAGATGTGACATTGTGTCAATATCACAATATCCACCAGCTGGACTGAAGAGTACACACGAAAGCGACCCCTGGACATGCCAGGATATTATCATGACATACACTGTAGCCTGATCACAAAGGATCAGTAGGGTGTTAAGTGTGTAAAAGAGTATAACAGGGATTAGTGCTCATGTTCGTTGGTGTTTTGTAAAGAGTAGCTGAGAAGGAGTCCAGACTGAATCATGACACCTCCTTCAGCTATGTCATAAATAGCAATGTACACCCATATATGTCCTGAGTCAGGGCCAACTGTACCTGAGTAACAATGCCGACATCATGACAGACAGGCCCATATGTACATACCCATCTCCCACTGACAATAGTCCACATCATCATACCAGGAGATATCACATGTACAATGGATGAGCAGATACCCCCACTGCCAGAAGCATGGCAGCAAGTGGAATACATTGATTCCCAATATGTGTCATGCACAAACTACAGAACAAACAGATCATGCACCTAAACAGTCAGCTAAGCCACACCCCCTACACAGGATGTGGAACCGTTGAATGTGTCACAGCTACATATGGCACTTCCCACAAGTGTTGGTGCACAACACACCATGGGGAGTCAAGTCCAGTACGCCTATGAAGTCTGATCTGCAAGGTCACGGAGTCCATCATGGTTGCAGTCATAAACAGAGCTATTGGAAGCTGACATACATACAACCCTACCAACCGTGTGTTCATGTGCGGATCATGGTTCCCAAACATGCTAGACTGTCTGCAAAGCAGCCATCCAGGACATACATCAATGAACACATCTACACATGTGTCACATAGACTTTGAATAGCCCTTTATCAACATCCCAGACACATGTAGTATCCACAAAACCAACAAGCTGTGCATAAATATGTGTTGACATATGATGGAATGTCAATGTGTCCACAGATAGATCACACAAGGTAAGGATTCTGAGGTCTTGTGCAAGCTGTTGACACCTGCTGACCCACATGGACCATTCCTGGAATGGCATAAAACAAAGTGTACACACATCACCATGTCCAGTCTGATGATGTCACCATCCTACAAATACAGCCGGAGAAGGTAAACCAGTCAGTAAAGCAAATAGCGTGCTGTGTTAATGCGTCTTTCTCTGGTATATTAACATAGTTAGGTAGGGGTTTGAATCCTGAAAACAGTGAGTGTGTGTGTGTGTGTGTGTGTGTGTGTGTGTATGTGTGCAGTTTCCTGTGAGAGGTGTCCCCTTTTTGGAGACTGGGAAAACTCACTAAAAGAGGTACATTCCTCTTTGTAAAGACTGATGATGTCACCATCCTACAAATACAGCCGGAGAAGGGAGACCAGCCAGTAAAGCAAATAGCGTGCCGTGTTAATGTGTCTCTCTCTAGTATCATAACATAGTTAGGTAGGGGTTTGAATCCTGCAAATGCTATCTGTGTGTGTGTGTCACTGTTGGTCAATGCGGTGTGGGTATTGCTTTTACTATGGTATGACATACAATGATTACAACAGTAAGTGCATTGCACACATCAGGTATCTGCATGGCAAATATATATGTGTACATGTCCCTTCAATCAATACATAGGTGTGAAGCCTGCATACTACATTAATACATTTGTTTCCATTGACAGGTTGTGCTGCTGCTTCTCGGATTGTAGGTCACATATGTATGTATGTGACAAGGCCGTCCACTGTCATGTTCAGTGGCGCACACACCCATGACAGTTACTTAAGAGTAGTGTGAGTGAGGGTGTATGCCTGGGGTATATGTCAGACATGGTCATACACAACAAAGTCTGCCAAGAATGGACAGTCTTTATAGGTGTACAACTGCCTTGTGGATATGCATTCAGGCCTCTAATGTCTTATGTGATACACCTTGGGACTCCACAATACCTATGGATAAGTGGATACCAAGGGACACATGACATAACATGGGTCTGTATGTACACAATGGTACTCAACATACATGTTGAGGGCTACCACCTGTGTGGTACTGACGGGATAGTACGTATAGTACATGAGGATGACTATGCCATAGTCGGCTTACTGCTATACAGCATGTATCAGACAACAGGTATCTGTCTGTATGATACCCTTGTGTAAGATATGCGTCCCATCCAGGGAATGCATTGTAGGCCAATCCATGCATTTCCAGATTTGGATGGACACATCCCTAGTGTGTCTGCATGTACCTAAGGGGGCTATATGACAAACAGGTGTGGTCACAGTAATGGGTGGCGGTCATTACCACTGGTTAGTGTTATAGTGTAGCACCAGACGGATCCAATTGATACTGGGTTCCCTACTACTGTATGTCATTTTGTCAGGACATCATCCAATGATTGCTTATAGTCATGCTGTTGAGGTTGTGTATACTACCAGACCGCAAATCATTGATAGATATTAACGGTATCACCCACAGCATAGTGTCAACACATGTCATACACACGTCTACCCATGTTAGTACATAATTGTAGTAGAATGCATACTGGCCATTGAAAGATGCTATGAGATGTTAACAATGTGTATGACAGGATATGCCACATGTCCCATGTGTCCACTATGCACGTACATCCAGACAGTGCGCACACACCATGTTCACAGATGTACACTTGCTAATCTGTACTGCACACATCACACTTGTACTGTACACTCACTAACACATGCTGGCAACACATTACACTTCAGCCAAGTGGCACATGGGTGGATAATACATACTCAGACCTAACAGTGGTATAAACAATGCTACATTGACAATCAGAGCTTTGATGCATAATGTCTGCTCAGATATACCTACAAGGATGTAGTTACACTTCCTTGTTGACAACTTGCTATTATTGCTACACTGCTATAGTGTCACCATGTGCATCAGCACCATGTTAGCCTTTCCCTCAATCAATAATGCAGATAACAGGAGGCGGCACAGGTATCATCATATGCACAGGGCGTTTTGTTGTTTGCCAGAGCCTGACATTGACCCATCCAATCGACATGTCTGTGTGTGTGTGTGTGTGTGTGTGTGTGTGTGTGTGTGTGTGTGTGTGTGTGTGTGTGTGTGTGTGTGTGTGTGTGTGTGGGTGTGAGGGACAACAGTACAGCATGGGCCAATGTTGATGTAATGTGTGTGTGTATGTGTGATCCCTAGTTGTTTGCTTATTGTGAAAAGACCAATGGTTAGAAGAAGAAGACAGTAAGCATATTTTTAATTTCATGGTTTTAGAAATAATAAATAAAAGTAAGAGGGGAGGTGATATAAGGAATAAGGTAGAGGAAGCAGAACAAAGATGGATTTTATTACTTCAGGCAAATAGGTCTCCTGGATTGAACAATGCTGTTTCCTTGAAACCTTTTTTAAAATCCAGACCACTAAAACATTAAGTAATATGGATTATTACATAAAATGTGTCTGTTATATGCATACTTTATTTTATCTTATGTAGAATATAAGGCAAATTGATATACTGATGTATGCAATTTTAATTAGTCTATGTCATAGTTCTATATGAGTTTTCATTGGTTGAACCGTATTTTAAATACTAATGTTTTAACTGTTTTTATGAGTCTGAAGAAGCGATCAGCTGACTTAGATCGCAAAAGCGCTTACTCTTGTTTAATAAAGGGCAATTGGTGTGAAACTGCAAGTGAACTGTTTCCTATCTTGACTACTACATCTCAGTTACAATTTTTGGCTTTATAAAGGGCACTACTGTGAAGCTGTAAGTGATTTATTTCCTGGCATGGATTGTTCCATTTCTGTCTTCAGCTGTGGTCTAACCATTGGTCTTTTCATTTTTTTTCGCTTGAGGTGTATACCAGGTGTTTATCCAGCTTTTGTTTGCTTTCATTTGTTTACTTAATGTGTTTGTGTCTGCATGCACACAGCTCCACCATGTGGCTGCCATATACGGTAGTTTGTGGGACAGCCACAGACTGTAACTGCTAGGCTGTACAGATCACTGTCTCCGGCCACAGACACAGTACCTGTGCCTGGCAGGGGTGCTACGGACAGTATCGGGTACCAACCCTGACTGGGTACTGTCATCAGAGGCAGAGGTATGATGACTGGACCCATGTCCCTGCTGGGACTGGCCAGAGCCACGTGCATGTGGTCTACTGGGATGGTCAATGGACAGGCCAGCCCCGGCATTGCTGGGTCTGGTACTGCCACTACGAAAGCGGCTGTGAACTGTGGGCCATCCGCGACCACTGTCAGCTGTTGCTGTTGCTGGCATGCATCCACATCGATGTCGCAACTGTCCCGCACGGTCCTGGCTCAAGGAAGACATGTTGTGGAGGGCATCTATTGTCTCCCCCAATGTCTATCAATGACCTCGGTGTAAGTCCGGATGGCACCGGCAAGGTCACGGATGCTGTCATTGATAGCAGTGTAATGTGCCCTCTGCTCCCCAAGTCTCTGCCTGGTGTACCGTTCCATACGTGCCTGAGCCTGCATTACAGCCTGGAACATACTGGTCATCATAAGACCTGTGAGGGCACGCCTGCCAGGGGCAATACGACCAGTGGTGCTCCCCCGAGAACCCCTGGACCTCCGCCTATGTGGTACTGTTCTGGGTCTACAGCTATGGCTGCTGTGAGGGGATGCAAGTGCCATGGGTACCACACTCTCCTGGTCAATGCCAACTTTATGCTGTCCCTCGCCTATGGCCATTGGTGGTGAGGGATGTATTGACAGTATGAGTGTGTGCATAGATGGGGTTGAATGCTGTGTACTGTCGATTGGCGGACCAACAACAGACCTTGTCAAATATTCCTGTGCCAAAATACATGTGCCATCATCACCACTATTCGTGGCAGTGGCTTCAGGTCGCCTGCTGGTTTCACCAACCCCTAACTCAGCACCTGTGAGAGGAAGACAGGAAACACACTTTATGGTCTGCACATGCACACATGCACACATGCACACAGGAATACATGCACACATGCACACATGAACACATGAACACATGCACACATACGCACATGCGCACATGCACACATGAACACATGAACACATGCACACATGCACACATGCAGAGAGGAACACATGCACACTCCTCACTACAGCAGACACACACACACACAACAGCAATCCAAAACATACTCAATAGTGGTTGAAGGTGGGTGACAGTATCACAAGGCAAACAGTCACGTCACACATGTCAGCATGCAGAATATGTGTTGATCAAGTCCATGCAGTGTGAGTGTAGACAGCCATAGTTAATGACAGTTTACATGGCTGTGGTGCATGTGTGTACATTTTCAGTGATTGCCTACTCCCTGGAACAAAATGTGTACAAGGATACAACATTTCTGTGCAAGTATTATAAGCTCTGCAATGTCCTGGTATACATACCATGGCTGCATGTGTTATCTGTGTGTCACATGGATTTCTATGTCTGAATGCAGTGTCTGTGTCTGTAGCAGATAATTGTGGACACAGGTGTAGCACATGCATGCTATGTACACACACGGGATGAGTGGTGCATGTATACGTGATGGAATTCCAATCCTGGACATGTCCATTGTACAGTGGTTATGGTGAGTGTGGGTCATATTCCAGATATGCCAGTGCCAGCCATGACATTGCAAGGTACATGACTGCAACAGTCAACATCACACATACCCAATGTGTGTCATGTGACCTATATACCCATTATCATTCCAGGACAAATATGTGTCACTTTGTACAGAATGCGACTGCTATGCATATTGTGTATAGTTGCATATGTTTGCACACACACAACATGCTATGCATAATGTGTATAGGTGCATATGTGTGCACACACATAACATGGAGATGGAAAGCAATGACAGCTATGTGTAGTACTGTTGTCACTGTAACTGTATGGGGTGTAGTACCATTAGCCATCATCATCATGCATCATGTGGTCACTCAAGGCCACTAAAGTGTGCTAGACCACCACCTAGCATGCTGTACCTGAACCGCAGTGCCATGGCTAAGTTCACAATTACACAGCCACATTGCACAAGGGTGTGTGAGGTGCCCAATAGGGAGCATTGCCTAACATGACTGTGTTATGTGTTGAAGAGTGTTGCACAGCCCCATGCTAGGCCCCTACCCCTCAGGTATATTATGTGTGGTGTGTGGATGACATGTGGGATACTGAAGTGTGACTTGGCAGCGGGTGTCTGGTTACACTATGTGTAGCATGTTGAGGTGTACTGCGTATGACAAACGTATTATGTTGTGTACATGTGTGATAACTATGCCTATCTAATGTGCAGTACAGTGTTTCCACATTTGTGTCTGGTGCTCTGTGCATTGCATGTGATTGAGGCAGCTACTGACTTTACTGAGATGTTTAATGTCTCACAGCAAACATGCACAGCATGCCTTATGCGTAGGTGTGTTATGTGTACATGGCCTATACCTCACCTATGACATGCACATTTCAATACCAATTTTAAAGTGTTAACACACTCACCAGCATGTATCGTCTGCCCTGCTTTCACACCAGAGGGACCTACAAAAATATGACACAGTTTGTCAGTGGCCACAACTGTGGCATTGCTACTGTGAGTGTGCTAAACAGCAGTAGAACAACAGGCATAGGTGTATGGATACTATTCAAAATATCAGTATTGCACACAATAGGCAGCACAACTGCTAAACACAGTACACATCTCACATATGCAAAATCTAACAATACAGGTAACAGTAGTCTACAGCTAGGGCATGTTACCTGCACACTCCATGTCACCATGCTGGGTGGCTCCAGCCTCCATGATGACACATGTGTGTTGCTGTTGCTGCTGAAGGCCAGGAGCCACCACACTTAGGAGCAGTTCATCCACTCTGGTGAGGGGGGAATGTATGGCCACCCCACCACCTGTGGCAAGCTGTTGTCTATGGATATCAGACGCACGCCACCAGACATGTCTAATTAAATCACTGCAGTGATGGCATACCTGCTCAAATGTCCAGTTATGCATGCCTATGTCATTTACCCGATGAACAAGTTCTTGCACAGTGCAGTACGCTCATGCTGGTGCTGGCTGGCCCTGGAAAACAGCAGGGTATAGTGCTGAACCAGGCTGTGGTGGATTTCCTGTTCCTCTGCGGCTGTGTAGGAGGGATTCCTTTGATGAGCCATAAGCCTGGAAGACAAGTAAACGATATGTGTGAGCAAGTCATGTGGCACACTTAACATTATACAGTACAGATATCAGTTAACTGCCATAGATAGCATCTGTTTGTCTGTCAGAGGATACACACATTCAATACTACATATCAGTGCTCAGCCCACAACTGGCTGACAGTGCTTGCCACACTCCATATAACAAACTAGTATACACCAGTACTCGGCACACTGTTTGGGATCCAATGCACAGCCTCACCACGGGGGTACATATCAAGCTAATGCATGAAGAAATATGTCATCCATTGCAATGAATGTGAAGTACAGTTACAGTATAACCAGTAACCCACCCTAGTCGGTGATGCCATACCCCTACCTACCATATGTGCACAGTTGTTAATATAGCTGGCATACTGCTGTAACAGAGTATACATGTTGCTAGGTACACACACAAACCCTGCAACACACATGTGATTGCGGACATGGTACAGGCATCATTACACACACATCAGACATGCATACAACACAGAAATGTATGCTGACACAGATGAGCATTTCCTGTGTACCTTACAGTACTGTGTGCCCCTACTTACAGATACATATGTCTGAGGTATGTAATAAGTGCAGACTACAGGAAACACACAAGACAGTGTTACCAGGGAATGCAAACATACACCATACTGTGCTGTTTAGGCCTACAGCTTCAGGTAATACAACAGTTCAAATGTCAGCTGGATTCACCATCAGTACCACTTACTGAGCATACATGTATTGCTTCAGCCTACGACGGGACACCACAGTCATACACAAGGAACTACGTCACAACATATGCCATCCTACTATGTCTGCATCCCAATAACTGACACATCTTTCTCTGGCCTCACACCTAGGAGACAAACGACAATGACAGAAACAACCTCACACTAAGCTATCACACCGTTACAGACCTTGCACACATTCACTGTCACACTCATTCCACCTCACATAGCAGGTATTGCACTGAGTACATGTGTGTGTGCATTGTGTCATAGGTAGGTAATACTCTATTGGCCCTAGGGCCTACAGCAGCATAGCCATATGCTACCCTAGCCTTTGACACACATGTAATTTGATTTCACTTGCTCCTGTCAACCGGATACACAGAGGTGATTCCCAGGGCGTGTTACCTAACCCCCAGACAATCATCAGGGGTATGTATGACATCTGCTACTGAGGAGCCTTTTTTGTTAATGTTGGGTGATTTACTCCAGAGTATGGCATATTTGACAATAGGAGCCTATCCCTCCAGCATGTGCTGTTTAGTGAGGTGGCGGGGATTAGGGACCTAGGCTGTGTAGCCTGGTGGGATTGTGAGGTGTTGACATGGTGATTGTCTGACTGCTATGGGTGTGACATACCTCTGTATGTTCGGCAGAGGTAACCTCTGGGTGGCCGGTATGCAACACACTGTAGCTTTGGTTATGTCAGTCAGTCTGTATAGGGTATGTGGTTGAGGGCAGTATTACTCTTTGTGAGGTATGTCTGTGGCCTTTCCACTTGCTGTAGTTGTCATGTGAGGTACATACCACACGGGGCATTGTGATGAGTACAGGGGAACACTGACCTATATTTCTGTACATGACACAACGTTTTTGATGACACGTACCATGTAGACAGATTACAAGACTGGTGTGGCACTGTGAATATCAAAGGGGAGGCTACTGTCCAACTGTGTCCCATGTTCCCTTCTGACACCTTCAGTGTTTGGCAGGCAACCACCTATCTGGTAGTAAGTGGGTAAAGTGTTTTGGAATGGGGTATGGCACTACAGTATCAACACTGGTGTTCAGTCCATGCCTTGGTCACCAGGCACCTGTTGCAATATGTCTAACCCCGTGTCTCCCTCTCTCACTATATATATATATATATATATATACATATTTCTTGTTTGCATTTATATTTCTTTATCTACATATCCGGGATGTTTTCACATGACATTTTCACTTTGATTTGTACAGAACCCTGCATTTCTTGACATACACTCTCACATTTCTGGTGAATAGTTACATGCTACACGTGTGCCAGGTTTACTTATTCATGCCAGCCAGTAACTGACTATTGTGGACTGTATGTATGTTTCACAGCTACTAGCACTTCCATCACCCACTTTATATGGGACTGCATAACTCTGGGTTGCCAGCACATTTTCAAACAGTACTGTTTGTATAATGCAAAGGTACAACAACATTTCAGACTCTGTGACACAGACACACTCTGGGTTTTAGACCATTATTAATGACATTGCACACTTTTCCACAGGCTCACTCCTTTATTTGTTTTAACGGTGTTTATGACAGACATGTTCAAAACATATTATACCCTTATTAATAGGTTAGAACAATCTTTTTTCAGGCTCACTCACTTATGTTATATGACAGTGCCTGCAGGGATATTATTCCAGACATATGTTACCTTTCTTTATGGGTTACTACACTCTTTTTCTGCCTCTCTGACGTTTTTATCTGACAGTACATGCAGAGGACTTATTCAGGCAATTTTATGGCTGTTTTATTGGACTACAACACTTTCTTTCATGCTCCCTCCCATATTTTATATAACAATACATGCAGAATGATCACTAACCTGCCTGGTGGTGCAGCCTTAGCAGCCTATCATCATAGGCTTGCTGATTCGCAGCTGTAAAGTAAATGAAGGGATATTGAGACATACCTATCCGTTATACATACTCCATTATGAATTCTTATATACTGCATTTCATGGCTACATATTCAGTTGTGGGGCATTTTGCATTCCATGGGCCTCCTGTATCCACTGGTTCAGGCGGTCCTGCTTTCGTCTCTTCAGGTCTGCATGGTGGTGATGGACCTGCTCACCAGTCCGAGGAATGCCTGTGGCACTGGTGAGGTCATGAGCTAACTGGTTCAAAGCCTCTGCCTTGTACTCTGTCCCTCGGAACTGGCCCTGCAGGAGTCTTGTCTCGTGACAGTGGACAAGGAGCCAAACCATGTATTTGGACTCCTCGATGCCCCAACATTGTGCTCGGAAGCGTGAACCCTCTCCTGCACCTGCCATTCTGACTGCAAATGTGAGCTACAATCAGTTATGGTGAGTATTCCTGCCTATGGGGCTTAAATATGCTGCATTTCCCGCACTTTTTTGTGACTGGCCATTTTGTAAAATTCTCAGCTGACTGCAGACATGCTTAGTAATGGTTAAACTACCATTCGTAAGTTTATGAATGTTAATAGTGGCTGCTTCCCCTATATTGTCATGGCTTAGTGGTTCTGTACTTTGATTGCGATGCAAAGGGTCCTGGGTTCGAATCTTGTCATTCTTTTATTTTAATACTGTCTAGACAGGCTAGGGGGTGTGGCTGCGTTTAAGCAACCTAGCTCTACATTGGTCCCCGGTGCCCTATGGTGCCCTGGTTGGCGCAGTGCGCAAGTCAGCACAAACACATTGCGCAGGGTAAAGTGCTTTTAAACTTTGGGCAACTCTATTGCACTGGGTAAAGTGCTATTACACTATGGGCAACTCTGTTTAGCTGGGTGAAATGCTATTAAACTATGGGCAACTCTGTTTAGCTGGGTAAAGTGCTATTAAACTATGGGCACCTCTGTTTAGATGGGTAAAACACTATTAGACTATGGGCACCTGTGTTTAGTTGTGTAAAACGTTGCTTAACAGCAGGCTATTATATATCTGGGTCCTTTAAAAATATATATTTTGTTCACTGATACATTGGCCATGTCACTGCTTTTAATAAATTTTTAATCATATATATCTGGTATTATTTCAAATACTGATTTAAAACATAAATAAGAAGGGGAGTGGTGGGACTCGAACCGTGAATGCCTTCTCTTTGTGCATACGCTCTACCATTACGCTATTTCTATTTGGATTAATTTGCATAAGTAGTTCTTACATGCTCTTCAATGTCACAATTGCTAACTGTGGTTAAGAAATGGGCACACCCGCGCAAACAAGCGCAAATACGGGCAGCTATATCGTGGATTTAAAAAAAATAAAATTAATATTTTACGTTTCATAACTGTATTGGGGGTTTACAATGTCAGGGAGTGTGGTGTTGGGTGCAAGTACATTTGAGCGAACTTGCTCTTGTCTGTTGACATTATGCTTTTTAAAACCTTGCAGGGGCGTGGACTTTTAGACTGCTTGACAGTCGGACACGCCCCCTGCTTGCCTACTCAGTCCGTGTAAGAGTTACGGATGAGTCAGCATGCCCTCATGAATATTCATGGCATGCTGACGTCATACCGTTCAACAGCAGTCTTACATGGAGGTTTCGTGAATTTGGGGGATAATGTCTATATTTCATATGATGCAATCCTTTTCTCATTCTTTTATCCCATTTGGAGAACTCTGGTGTCACTATGTATCCATCAGGATGATGTTAAGATTATGCTTTTTGATGCTGGAGCTGATCTGACACAAGGGCTATGAATTATTGAAGTTTGACCAATCATTTATTTGTTTGTTTGCATGTTTGTTCAATTGTTTTATTTATTTACTTATGAAAATTCAGACAGATTTGTTGCAACCCTTATGTTACTCTATTTATTTATTTAAGTTTAGCATGTTGATTTATCTGTCTACATAGTGAAGGGAATAATTTCATGGGGATTATGTAGAATTCCTGGGATTCCTTTACATCTGTAAAAGGTTTTGCTACCCAAATAGAGACTTTGGCTGATGTAAAGCTTAGCATGAGGAATTTTAACCTTTTTTGATTATAACTACTCAGTAAAAAAATAAGACCACCAGTTCTCAAGGATAAAGTCCCATACAAACCAAATTATGTAGTCAGTTTAAATCACTACCCTTTTTTTCTTGAAGATGCATTATTACACAGTTTCATATTATGCCATGCTAATGATACCATGATACTTGAAATATTCAAAAGTAAATGCCATCATTTTTGATGTTATGCTAATTTTACAAGATGACATTACGTAAACTTTTACTGCAGTTCATGTAACTGAGTCATCATGAGAAAAGCTTTATTAAGGAATAAAAGACTACTACTGCTGAAAATGTATTCACATTCATCTTTGCACACTACTGTCTTTTCCTTCCCATATGCCTGCATATGCCTAAGTAGAACACATCTCCAGGTTAACTGAAGCTTGTCTGCACAGAGCTCCCTGGCAGGAAAGGTTATTTTGTTGCTGTTTCCGATAAGGGGAATCTCTCTCTAGCATTTTCAATGCCTGACAAAAAAAAATGTATTTTAGTTTAAGTTACTTAGCAGGTAGTTACAAGGTTAGATGGACAAGGAGTCCTCCTATAAATATAAGTATTGGGGGCAGCATGTTTGGGACCCTGCTGCCTTCTAAACAACTGTGACAAAAAGGACTGTTATGTGTATAATGCAGACATAATGAAAGTGAATCAGTTTCCCTGTGGTCTTTGAAGACACTTTGAAAGGTTATATTCTGAAAGGGACAGGCTGATTCATCTATTCCCTGCTGGACCAAGTGCCCTTTATGTAAGCAAAAAGAGTGGCTTTTATCCTATGACCTCATTCCAGAAAAGCATAGATAAATTAGAAAAAAATGAGCACACTTTTTTGTTTCTATAATGTTCTGTGTGTGGGCTCATAGTTTACACAGCTATCCCACATCTGCAAGAAGGAAGTGCCCTGTAAGAACCATGTTATATTTCTGGATGTCATTCTTGACAAAATTATGACAAAACCAGTGCCTGGGTAATATTTTGTTCAAATCCCGGCAATAATAGTATTGCTATCTGCTCTCTCTTTTCAATATGCCAACTAGGAGGCTGTGTTTTTTTTATCCTTTCTGGTCTTTCTGGGCCCAGTTTGTTTATTTTTACTATGTGGAAATTTCTACTTGAGTTCTCAAAAAGATTTTGTGCTCCTTTATCAAATCAATGTGCTTAAATTTTGAACTAGGGCTTTTCCAATATATTTTCATGTTGTTTTACGTATAGCTCCCTGATTCATAATGTTCACTTTATATTACCTGTAGATAATGATTATTAGTACTTCAGTCCCTTAAGTAGGCCTTCACCAAAGCGTGTCTTCATATTAACTGAAATCCACATGGGCTGCAAAGTTTTGGGGGGGGTTGGCATCTTTAATGTGCACTGGAAAAGGATGTCCCACCACTACTTTATTATTAATCAGAGACCTTACATGCTATATGCCAAGCCTCTGCAGTAAGCTAACTTAACAACACCTCTGCCACATGATCCCCTGAGAAAGAAGGTTGCAGCAGATGTATAAGCATTCTGTCCCTCATGACAGCCACACTTTGAATGTCTAAGAGAATAGTCTGAATAGAATCTTTGTATCAATGGGCCTGCTCTTGAATGACATTGATCTGAGTAGACTTGCCTCAAGTGGGCTGCCCAGTGAAAGTTTCTACCCTGCCATCACAGACTGTATACTTTCAAAGCAGAAGAAAAATGAGAATAAAATACCATCTGCAAGAGGAAGGTTGAACCAGCCAAACAACTGCCCAGCTCTCAAAGACTTAGTACAATCATATACCAACAATAAAAAATTGAGATCCTCTGATAAATTATCACTAATAACCACAAAAGCCAACAACAGCTTTGGTGAATCCCTTTACTCATACAAAATATCCAAGATCTAGAACTCCATCCCATAGCCAATCCTAAACACCACCAATACAAGAAATTTCAAATCACTCCTCAAAATTTACCTAAACGACAACTAGCTATGCTCCTTCTCTTTCCCTGGATGACCACTCACCACACCCTTTCCCAGTCACCCAGGCCTGCTCTTAGCTCTATATCCAAGTACCATTTTCTAATATAGAAGGACTGATATCTAACAGCTACGTCTCAACATCTTCTCCTCCTCTCCCCTACAGAAAGGCTGAACTATCAAGACACTGTCTATTTTATTACTTTTGGATAAGGGACATAGTGATTGTTAAGACTAACAACCATGCACTTTTATATAAGGCAGAAAGTGATTCTTATATCTAAACAAACATGCAACTCATTAATTATATTGAATTTAGCATCTTGATAAGACATGAGTCACAAGACATTTTCATGTAAACATATTTCATACCTTGTGTTGTTTTAACCAACTACCTTATCTTGGATATTTGTAAAATTATTGTACTATTTTGTATCTCTTGACCTTATCTCCGATATCTGTAAAAATCATTGTACTATTTTGTATCTGTTGAACTTTTGTTTATATTCATACTTTCTGTAATTTTTTAAATTCTTTGTATAAAATGGAGCTTTACTCCCTAGGCCTTTGCTGAAAATGGGCCTCTGGCTTAGTCAGGCTCTCCTAGCAAACAAATGAAAGATTAAATAAATGAATAAATAACTAAAATTTGTATCTGATATATTTTAAAATATCAATAAAGAGATTAAGAAATGGACTGTTAGAGTGTAGCATCACAAAATATGTAATATACCCCAAACACTACCATCACCACTTTCTCTCTAGCAGATTCCAAGTTGACCAACATCTCATGTAGTCTTCTCTAACTGCTCGAAACTTCAACAAAGTGTCTTTATTCCTCCCACAAAGAGGGCATCAGAGAGAGAGAGAGAGTCTCCTAGGTCAGGTATCTAAAATGATTTTATCTGGGTTAATCCATTGCATTCTGTTTCCTGTTAGTCCTGTCACCCTCTGCGTCACAGGTGGGATACCAGACCTGGGCTTTTGAAATGACCTGTTTTCTGTTTATAAGAATGGTGGGCAATAGAAACTTTCATATGTTGTCCCTGTTTATAATAATGGGGGGACAATAGAAACTATCATGTTGTCTCTCTTTATAAGAATGGGGGTGCTGTTTATAAAAAAAGGGGGCAATGGAAACATCTTGTCCCTGGTTATAAAAATGGGAGGGCAGTAGAAACTATCACATGTTTTTTCCTATTTATAAGAATGGAGGGCAAAAAAAGCTATTATGCATTGTCCCTGTTTATAAGAATTGAAGCAATGGAAACTGTCATGTGGTGCCCCTGTTTATAAAATGGGTGGTCAGTGGAAACAAATATGTGTTGTCCCTGTTTATAAGAATGGGGGGGGGCAATGGAAACTGTCATGTGGTGTCCCTGTTTATAAGAATGGGGTCAATGGAAACTATAACATGTTGCTCCTGTTTGTAAAAATGTGGGGCAGTAAAAACTATCACATTTTGTCCCTGTTTAAAAGAATGGGGACAATGGAAACTATTATGCATTGTCTCTTTTTATAAGAATGGATAGAACAAGCTTATTCAAAGTTACAATCTCATTAGGATGACATCCATACTGGAAAGTGTTTCAAGTGCGGTCTGTTTCAAGTTATTAAGCAAAGCAATTCCTTCACAGTTATCTTAGTATGTTTCTCATAGGTCCACCCTTACAAGTTTTATGATCTTTTATGACCTAGTAAGCCTTAACAATTATCTTTCTTTAGCTGAGATACATTTGAAATTAATAATTGCATTTGATATACTTTCCTGTAATGTTATTTTGTCCAGTCTCATAATTTGTGGTATTAATCTGTACTTAATAATAATACCTCTCTCCCCTTCTTAGAAGCTTTCTCTATATCAACTAACTCCTTCTATAGCTCCCTCAAGGTGCCGACTAGAAGTAGCTATGTATTTAACTCCTGTTTATGGGTCGCAACCTATAATCTTTGTTTTATATTTGTTCATAAAGTAATGTATGTCAAAATTGTGATAGCCATTGTAATTTTCACAAATTGTATTCACGTTATCTATTTTATATTTTAATATTCTCTGTATGAAAACAATATTCTGTGGAGCTTTTCTCCCGAGCCTCCACTGTAAAAGTATTTTTGACCAAGTGGACTTTCCCAGTCAACAAATGTCAATAAAATACATAAAATGGATTCAATCCTTGCTGAATGGTAGGAAACAATAGATAAAAGTGTGGGAGAGCAATCCCCTTGGATTTTAATGTAAAATGGCATCCTCCAGGATCATGTTAAATATTGATATTGTTTACATTTCATTTTTTCTTCTTTTACAATGACAGATATATGCTGACTGTCCAAATGTGCAGGCAATTGCAAAACTGTGGTCCTCATGTCCACAAAAGCAAACTTTGTTAAAATTAACAGTTATTTCATCAAATTAAAAACTGCGGCAGACAGATTTTAAGTTTAGTATTATTGAAAGTAGGGTTATGTATTTTGACAAACCTAGAACTGTTACTTTGATTTGGTTAGATGGCAAATCTGTGTCAGTAGTTGCATCTATGAAATATCTTGGCATTATTATTAAGAACAAACTGATATTTCATGAAGATGCATTCATTACTAGGGCCAAATTTTTCAAGTTAGTTGGCATAATTGTTAGCACATTTTTAATGAGAAATTAGAAGGTTTTGTATACTCCTATAAGACCTTAATCCTTTCCATCCTGAAATACAGTTATTCCTTTGGCTGTGGCAGTCTAGCATGCATCAGGGCTCTAGCTACATTTCAGAGGAATTTTAACAAGAAATTACTATCCTAAGTAATATGGCTTAGCAATAGGCACGTGCTAAGCTAAATCTTTGTAGTCTTGTATACTAAGATGAGGGAAGCTGTACTTAGCATGTGATTTCAACCAGAACCTGCAATACTTCAAGCCACAATGGCCTAGAACCTTAGACTTTTTCTCATGTTGACAGCACAGACAGATATTAATTTAATTATTTTGATGAGCAACACCAACAGGAGGAGAGAATTATTTCACACAGGCAGGCTCAATGTGGTAGAACTGCTTTTCTGATGAAATCAAACATTTATTGAACCTTGCTATATTTCAAACAATACTGGCTGGCTACCTGGGACATACAGGTATGATCTGTTTTCTTTAAGATTTATCCACCTTCACAGAATGTTGATATATGCTTCTAAATTTTTAAATGCAAAAATATTTAGTTACAAGGTCCTTCTAGCCAACTTTACTGAAACTGGGAAGTTTAAAAAAGCAGTAAGTCGCAGTTAGGTGCTCTTTGCACAGCACTATTCGTTCAGGCCTAAGCAAGGTCTCTCTTACATACACACACACACACACACACACACACACACACACACACACACACACACACACACACACACACACACACACCACACACGTGTGTGTCTGCATGCATATGTATATATATATATATATATATATATATATATATATATATATATATATATATATATATATATATATATATATACGAGCCATATCATCGAGGAGTTAGACTAAGTCAGCTTTCAATATTATGGAGTCGACAAAATGGGTTTCGATAATGTGGCATGTTGGCATAATGCAGTAAATCCATATATATATATATATATATATATATATATATATATATATATATATATATATATAATGTATGTATTGATAGATATAAATATGTAGCTTATTCTCTCTCTCTTTCTGTCTCATTAAATATATTACATATTTTATTTATTCACATTTTTTTGGACGGCACAGTCACCTCACTGTAAGAGCTTCCCCAGTTTGATTTTCAGCTGGGGTGCCTTCTGTGGAACACATGCAGTAGGTGGATTGGACACTCAAAATTGACCATAGGTATGAGTGTGTGGTGTGAAAGAATTACTGGGGCAGAGCTAGCGACCCGGTGATGTAACCCTTGGCTCTAGATGAATTGTCACAGTTGAAGTGACACCCTGTCCCCATGTGCAAATATGGGAAAATGGGCTTATGGTTGGTTTATGTACATTTTATATATATATATATATATATATATATATATATATATATATATATATATATATATGTATATATATATATATATTTATATATATATATATATATATATATATATATATATATATATATATGTGTGTGTGTGTGTGTGTGTGTGTGTGTGTGTGTATGTATATAGATATATTTCCAGTATGTTTATATTTAAAGAGAAGTCGCTATGTTAATTGGTGCCTGTCCTCCAGGCTACAGATATGATAGCATTTAGAAACATTTATTGTTTTAGTTACTAAAATGTGCTCTGGTAAGAATTTACTAGTTTGACAACATTTAAATAAGTTACACATGATCTTTGTTGCTCAATAAGCTCTTTCATTTTCTAATAAAATGAAGATATTTAATTATATTTTTAGTCAGTAGTTATTTGTTTGCAAATAAAAGGTAAATCAAAAACTGCTGACATGTCTAGCAAACCTTAAGAAAACACCATAGTTCCTTAAAACTCAGTTTATATTCTATACATAACAAAGTGCTCCCCCACAACAGTCTCTATTACTTCAAAACAAAGTGCTTTCTTTGCAGTTCCTGTAATACTCTGACTTATCTATAGTCAAGGATACTTTAGTGAAGGTGAGCACAGCAGTTTTGGTTAACTGCCAGGAAGACTTTAATAATACTTTCTCTGATTTTGTTGAATTTCTTGCTGTTTATTGCTGTAGCCTGATTTTCCAGATGACATGACAAGCAATATTAGGGCATGGTTACAATACGGAAGAAGTTAAGTCAAGCCTTCAGGACACAATAAATCTGTTATAAGCTTTTTTCACATATTTATCTACACTATTCTTCTCAAGGGTTTTATGGTTCATACTTCTGAGATACAGTTACACCCCAGGCTGTTGGCATAACAATAATTGATATGTGCACATGTCCAGTTTTACACACATGTTACATGTCGGTGCTGTGGGACTTTTATTGTGACATTATCATTGTCCTGTCAACAGATGCTGGTGCTGTATATATAAATATGTCTGTAAGACAGTAAATAGAAAATCTGGTTTGAATACAGACTGAAAAGTGGTATCACCCTAACACTGACTGCAAACCTCTTTTTAGTTGTAGTTTTCAGTACATGAGAAGTCAACTAAAATAGCTTTTCCTTTATTAATTTGTGGGCAGTATAAGAAGGAATGTACATGGATCAGAGTAAGTGGTTTATTTGAGTGAGAAACTTCAACAATGCATGGGATGGATTCAAAACAACATTTAAAATGCCTAGAAAGTTCAGTGTGTTTCTTGGTTATCCAGCAAGTCAGAAAGTGAACAGTGTGCAGATCATGACGTCCTGTAGATGTCAGAAGGAAAGTTCCAGCTCCTCTTCATATACCTACTATGCAGATGACCACAATACAGTCGTATAAAATGATCTGCAGCAGCTTGAATCAAATATTGCATCACCCTGAACTATTAAAACAATTCCTGAAATTCAGACTGCAGGCAGCTGTGAATAACCCAGTCATATCACATGAATAACACACAAAATTACACAACAATAATAAATTACACACTGTTAGTCAGGTCTGCAGCATTAATTCCATATAGGCTCTCTTGCAACATTGTTGCAAACTGGGGAGGAAGTTCATTAAATGATTTGAAATTAACTTTTACTGAGTACAATAAGGTTGGAACCCAGTGACAGACTGTCTTTAAAACCTTAAGAAGAGCATTAATTGTTATTAATTTGTGGATTGTTTTCAGTTTTTATAACTATATTTGTTTGTTCTTCATTAAGCTACCTGCTGTTTAGAGGAATCCAGCTACGAATAAGCCATTCAGTCATGTTTTTGTCTAGTTCATTGTGTATTAGCAGAGGCGCTGCCAACAAATTGGATGGATTTTTGTGCTGTCTTATCTGTTTAGTTTATACAGCTTAACCGATGATAGCTAATACATTAATTGCCTTGTGTATCAGTAAGTGTGCAGCTACATTTTAGATTGAAAAAAAGCATCACTGTTTACCAGCCTGAATTATGGTACTTCATCTAATAAAAAGTAAACATGTTGGCCTGATCTATTATTTAACAATTTAATAATCTAATTTAGAACTAAACACTGAGTCTGCACCAGCTGAGAAGCTGCTGTGTGTGCATCGGCAGTAGTGTAATTATCAAGGGCACACTGGAGCAAAATAGTGAGGGTACAACTAAGAGCAGCTTACAAGCATGTGCATACGTGGCTGACACATGGTGGGGACACTTCTCAAAGGAGGTAGTACAGTTATGGAGATGAATGACTCCAGTGACAGCAACAGAAATTAAACCAATTAGTACTTATAAATGCACAGGATCAATATGGAGGGCAATGCTGTTCTGTCCACCAAAGCTGCACTGCCATAGCAAAAGAATGTATAGTAAGCAATCATAGTCCTCACTCCACCGAAGAACCATTTAATACTGAGAAGGTGAATGGGAATTATAGCACTCACCCAGACAAAAAAGCATTCCCAGAGTAGCAGCATCTGTAGAAGCTGGTTTAAACTTGATTCCAGAAACAGGAGGAATAACACAAGCCAATACAGAAATGTTTGCAACTGCACAGTCAGAGGTATATATTAGCAGTTCCAAATGGCTGTAGAAAATCAGCAAAGGACAAAGTAACAAAGGAGTGGGACCACAGGAAAAAGGAACAAATAAACCCAAATGCATGAGATTCAGTCATAGCACATATCTGGTAGTACCCGACAAGGACAGTAGAATGAGATTAACAGAAAAAGAAAACATCTCAACCCTGTATGGGAGTCTGATAATTGTCTGACATCCAGCTCTGTAAGTTCTAGTAATGTACATCAGTTATGGCAAAAACACTTACGGCATTCATTGACTGTGGCCTTTCCCCACTTTTGTGCAAGCATGGAGTTAATATATCTAAGTTATGTGGTATATATGGATGTCTCCATATAGGGTGTGTAGGGCCTGCAAACAAAGACATTCTTTGTTTTTTGCAGAAATTGTTTTCAAGTGATATTGTTTCATAGTATCATAATTTGCTGTAATTACCTTTGGTGAGTCAGCATTAATTAACACGCATGAACACAAGTGCACCGTAACTGCTAGTTTTTGAATACTGCCCATGGCGCACACTGTTTTTATTTATTGATTGAGTGATTCGTTCATTCATTCATTTAAGTTTAATCCTGCTACTTTGTGGCTTGTATTCAGAAGAGATCTAAGATGGTATTTACATAGACTTTAAGAATTTTGTCAGGACACTAGAGAAACCCCACTTTTCTGCCGGTATGTGGTGTGCTTTTACAGCCCTGCCAACTGAAGAGGTTTAAGAGGTGGGTGTGCAGCTGTGTCAGCTGATAGAAAGATAGGAATAGGGGCAGCAAGAAGAAAAAAGTGCATTTTCATTGCAGAGAGTAGCAGAAATGATGACCGAGAGCATAAACTTTGATCTACTTGAAGTTATTCCTTTTAAGAGAATGGGCTTACTGTACATCAGTACCCTGATTGGGCAGTGAGCGTTCTCCAGCAGGGATTAATGTACAAGTAATACCCACTGAAAAATGACTCCATCACTTCACAGCAGCATATCAAGCTGCCGTGGAGCTCAAACTGAGAAAACAGAATGGTCACCTTTATTTTATGCTTGCTAAGCAGTGCTTTTGCTGTTTAGTGAGTGTAAAACAAAATAAAAGTAAAAAAAAAACAATTCTGTGTATGTGTTTGTGTGTGAAAGCGTATGTGTGTGTATGAGTGGGAGAGAGACAGAGATAGGATGAGCTACTATTTTACGCTCACTAAGCAGTGCTTTTGCTGTTTAGCGAGTGTTAAGTAAAATAAAAGTAAAATTAAAAAAAGTGTGTGTATGAGTTAGTGTGTGAAAGTGTATGCCTGTATGAGTGTAGGAGAGAGATCAGTTAAGCTACTATTTTATGGAGGCTAAGCAGCACTTCTGCTGTTTAGCAAGTTTAAAATAAAAAGCATGTGTGTGTGTGTGTGTGTGTGTGTGTGTGTGTGTGTGTGTGTGTGTGTGTGTGTGTGTGTGTGTGTGTGAGAGAGAGAGAGAGAGAGCATGCATGTTTAAAAGTAAGAGAGAGAGAGAGAGAGATGATCGTGTGTATTGTGTTTATGTTGCTGTCTGCGTGTGTGAGTGAATGTGTGCATGAAAGCAGAAGAGAGAGAGAGTGTGTGTGTGTATTTGGCTGCATGCTGTGTGATAACAAATTTTTAAAGTGCTTCAATTAACTCCAGAGTAACTATACGGAGTAACAGCAGTGAGGCAGGAAAAGGAATCAGACTAAAGAATGGGATGTTTCATTTCAGTGTTACTTACCAGTGGCTTTTAAGTAGCAGATGTCTGGTAGTTTGCCAGACCTCAGAGCTGAGTATGTCATCCCAGGGCAAAAAACTTGGGTAAATAAAATGACAGAGATATACTTTAGGAAAAACAGCTGATGCCATCACAAAGACTGTATTATCAATCACTCTTGCCTCAATCACTCTTACAACATCAGAATTTATATTGTCGAAAGACAGAACTGATGATTATTAATAATTGCTAATGTACATTTCGTATGTGATATTTGTGTCTGTATATATATATATATATATATATATATATATATATATATAGATATATATATATATATATATATATATATATATGTGTGTGTGTGTGTATGTGTGTGTGTGTGTGTGTTTTTGTATGTGTGTGCGCACTTGTGTGTGTGAGAGAGAGAGAGAGAGAGAGTGAAGACTGAGAGTGATTGATCAATCCCTGGCAGCATCACATAAGATCTTTGCATACCTCTCGACCATACCTCTCAGCACAACAAATCAGGACAGAGCCACAAATAATCGGGAAACAAAGGGCTGAAAATAGGGACAGATTTTAAACATATCTCTGCTTCAGAAAAAAATGCATGCTAACAAACACCCTGTTATTCTAGCAACTTTTTAAGTTTATAACAGCAATGTGTGTATGTGTGAGAGTGTGTGAGACGACTACTGGCAGTAAAGTTGGAGGCAGAACAAAAATATATAACTGTTCAGCATAATATAAAAGGAGCACTGCACATTTTGGGAGTGAGAGTATGAATATCTGTTTGTATGATTCTTGTTTCTAGATCAAAAATAAATGTTGTTCAGCTATACTATATAAAGAGACTTCATGAAGTCTCAGAAAAGAGATATTTTGTAAGAAATATTATAACAGATATAGTGTATTTTGCATCAAAATAATATTTATGCATTTATATGATGGCTTGTAAAAAAATTTTGGAAAGAAGTTCCAGTCCCAGGAAGCACTCCTCGCACTGGAGAGTGTTGACATCTGTGCAGTTACTGATACATGATTTAAAGCCATTGAATGAATCCTGCACAAAAAGGGAAAAATGTAGAGGTGTATCAATCTACATAAAAGTAGGCATACTTCAAGACTGGTCAAACAATATGACATGCTTGAGCTATTCTGTGCCCAACTAACATTAGGTAAAGTCCCATACCATTTCATTACTACCTATAGGTCCCTGCCTATGACCCAGGATGACAATACCATGTACTTGAATGTACTGCAGTCACTCACCATTCAGCCCAACATCATATTCATGGGTGATTTTAATTATTCCACTGTGATAAACCGAGATGCTGCCAGCCCAGCTAGATGGAATTTTGTAAATAATATATGTCACTTGAAAATACTAATATGACTTATAAAGAAATGTGACACTGCCATCCCAGCTAGATAGAATTTTGTAAATACTTCTGTGGCATTTGTGAATAGTAATATGATTTGCATGCTTGCCTTAAAAACTTAAGAAAACTATATGTTCTGTACTGAGCTTAAAGATTGTAACCACAGTGCACCCTGGTGGAAAAGAACATAAATGTGTATAAACTACTTGCGAATACAAATGTATTTTTCATAGTAAAAGTTGGAATATACCGAGTTAACTTGCAAAACTCTTAAGAAAATAAGTTGATAAGTAAAGAGTTTTATGATGTGTTATAAAGTTATTTTATCTCAGCTAAGAGACAGGATATCTAGGCTAGGGGCTTCTTTCTATTGTCTGAAAACAGAGGTAATTGCAGATTTCCAAGGTAATTGTTTTACAACTTTCAGTTTCAAGCAAGCTTCTAAGAGAGAATTGTCAGCTTCTTAGAGATAAGTATTTTTAACAGAGACATGTTAAAAATTTAAGTTCCTGCTAGCCTGGAAAACTTAGGCAGAGGTGACAAGAATGATGTAATCTGAGATGATTCAGCAGTAATGTGTATTATTAACTTAAGAACTATCTGAGAGGGAAAGTCAGGGCATTTTGTACCTTCTTCTGGAACTGTAAGCGTCTTCCCACTAGCACTTCTTGCCTTGCTCTGTAAGTAAGTTATTTAGAAAATAGTTTCTCTTAGAGAAAGATAGAAATATAGCAAGATTAGTTAGATGTTTTCTGTCATGTGAGACTGTCCTACAATGTTGTTTTGAAGTATTTCCTGTATTCTGAACTCTATTGTCACTGTGTTGAGCTAATGAGTGTTGTCTTGTGCTTTTCTTATTTATTATTAAATATATTTAAACCTATTAATTGTGGCTGGTTTTATGTAGAGATGTATAAGCTCTTAGCATACTTGCATATGTATTTGGTGATACTGTACAAGCCACTTCTAAATAGCCTTCAAGTCTTAGTCACACTTACCATTTGGATAACAGTAACACTGCAGAGTAGAACTGGACACCCTTTGGTAAGGGCCTTTATAGTAGCTAATAAGGGTGGTTGGTGGCAGGTGGTACTACCGTAGAGTCTGGGCAGAAGGGGGCATAGCTAGAGAGCCTGTGCCAACCTTCCCCAGGAGTGTCTGTGTGTTTGTATATAAATCAAATCTCAAAGTGTGTGTGTGTGTGTGTGTGTGTGTGTGTGTGTGTGTGTGTGTGTGTGTGTGTGTGTGTGTGTGTGTGTGTGCATGTGTGTGTGTGTGTGTGTCAGCTACTTGGGCAGGGACACAAAGCACTGGTTGGACAGAGAGGGTGCTGGAGATTTTGGCTTGACCACTCGGCTGAGATCTTAACCCTATAGCTGTGCCAGTGGGAAGTCTTATTGGAGATTTGGAGACAGAGAGAGAGAGAAACCAGCCCCAGACTGACTGTGATCTCTGTGTGCTCTTAACAGAAATTCTGTTTTACTGTGTGTGTACTTGTCATCCTCCCAATATGCACATCCCTCACTGGTGTTAGTGGTGATGATTGAGGCTCCTTGATTACTGGGCCAGTGTACACCCACCATAAACTTGATACATACATAACCTCTAACATGCAGGCTGAAAGATTCCTGTATTTTTGTCAATGCAAACTCCCTGGAACAGCTAGTCTGCACACCTACTGGGGTGCAAATATCATGGATCTGGAGCTCAAAAATATAAATGAATGCAGTGCATCTCCTAATATAGTATCTTCACTGGTTAGATCAGTTCACAAAACAGTCACTCTTGAAATAAATAAAACGCCTCACCTCTCAGCAAACCCCAGAACATTTAGGAACTTTTTCAAGGCTAACTTCCTCCTATTAAGCGATGGAATTGCTAAATTCCAAGCCCCCCCCAAACTCAGAAAAAATCTGTGGACTATGCAGAAGTGTTTACTTAAATCCTGTAAAAGCATGTAAACAAACTGCATAGAAACTGCAATAAAAGTCTTTCGGCTTTACCCGGTTAGGGGTCGCCACAGCGGAACTCCAGTCCACTCATGATTGGCAATGGATTTTTACGATGCTGAGTTGCCAGCCCATCGCCCTACCTTCAACGAAGGCATGCCCATTGAAGCTCGCACCTACCTGCATGTCTTTAGTGTCACTCGACCATGGGGGTGACATGCAGACTCCACAAAGAAGGCGCTCCAGCCGAGAATCAAACGGGAAAACCTCTTGCTGAGAGGTGACAACGCTAACCGCTGCACCACCACGGCCCATCAAACCAAAATAAACTTCAGACAAACTCCAAAAACAAGCCTCCTTGATGGACTTCAGTATAAAAGGTTATAGAAAGAAAGAAAGAAAGAAAGAAAGAAAGAAAGAAAGAAAGAAAGAAAGAAAGAAAGAAAGAAAGAAAGAAAGAAAAGTCTTGTCCAAAAATAGGAAGGGCTATGCCCAACATACAAAAAAACTCCCTCATTATTGTCAACAAGCAACTCAGGGGACTAATCAAGTGTACCAAAGCCAAATTCAAAGCAAACATAGCATCCTAGGCTAAAGATAACAATAAGACATTTTTCAGTTGTGTACTCAACCTTAAGGGGATACCCAACAGTGTGTTGCACTAACAGTCAATGGAACTCCCTATAGTGAACCAAAGGATATAACAAGTTTATTGGCTGATACATTTATCTCCAATTTCATCCCCTTATCACCCACAGTTATCCCCAAGAAATACCATCTACCATTTCTCTCCCAACTATCATTAAAGATCATGTCCTCAGTGCGCTCTCCAAAGCTAGAAGCACTGCATCAATGGGTCCTGATAATATCCAAGGATGCCTCCTAAGTAGCTTCAAACACTAACTGTCAGGCCCCTAGAATCTCTATTCAACCACAGCCTCCAGACAGGCTTCAACCCAAGGGAATGCAGGACTGCAATGGTGAGCACTTTACACAAAGGGAGGCCATCAACAGACACAGGGAACTACAGACACATACGTTTGAGTAGTCTTATATGCAAGGTCATGGAAAGAGTTATCATGAACCTGATTAAGATATAGGAAATCTTCATACTCTGGACTCATCCCAGTTAGGTTTTGTCAAGGACAGGTCATGCCTACTAAACCTGCTGGACTTCTTCAAGAAGGCCACAATAGCCATGGATGAGGGTAAAATGTCACATATTGCTTACCTTGACACAGCAAAGGCATTTGACATAATGCCTCACTTAAATGTTATAGACAAACTCAGAAGCTGAGGCACAAATCCATATGTTGCCTGATGGATAGCTAAATGGCTCATGAATAAGGCATGTGAAGTTAAGTTGGGAGAATTCACTGCCATAAAGAGGCCTGTTACAAGTGGTATTCCACATGGCTCAGTATTTAGTCATATCCTGTTTGGAATACACTTTTCTGAAATCAAGGCAAATGTAGAGGGCCTTTGGCTAACCAAATTTGCTGATGACTGCAAGCTGGCTGCACTCACTGAATCCCTCAAAGATGTAGCTATCCTTCGTTAGGGTTTGACACAGACAAATAAGTGGTACAAGAACCAGGGTCTAAAATTGCATAATTATACCCTTTGGGAAAACAACTACCCCTGTAAATTACAACATTGATAATAGACCCACTGATAAAGGACTTTGGAACTCAGGTTAACAGTAACCTGAACTTTGATCACTATACATCCATGGTGGTGATAAAATCTTTCTTTGTGGTTCAACTTATAAGTAAGGCCATGGCATCCAGATCTAAGGAGATCATAGTCCCACTATACTCAGCCCTAATTAGACTAATAATTTAGTACACTACACCCTTCAGCATCTATGTGACCAGGCATTTTCAACAGCTGCAACAGCCACAGAGATTCATCATTAAAAGAATACAGGGTGTAAATAACATGTCCCATGCAGACTGTCTTAAAACCCTGTCCCTGTACTCAGTCTCCTGCAGACTACAAAGGGGCAATCTATACCTAACCTGTAAAGAATTCTTCAGTCCAGTACCGATGGATCTGCTACACATTTGCAAAACAAACAACACTAGAAACACTGTCTGACATAAACAAAGCATGTTGAAGTGGCAGTCGTATGTCTCATAGATTATCCCTTCTCTGAAACAGACTCCCCATTCATGTGAAAAAGAACTCGTCCTTAAGACCATTCAAATGCATTTTGGACAATTAGACCACTGAATGGGAAATTTATCTACTTATTTATTTATTGGCATTTGTTTACTGTGAAAGTCCACTGGGCCAATCACAATCAATTTTTAGGGGAGGTCTGGGAAGAAAAGCTCTACAAAAACACATTTGGAATATAAAAATATCCACAAAACAAAATTAGAGTGTACAAATCAGAGAGAAAAAATTGTTAGCACATTTAGAATTTATAAACACACTGGATAGACTTAATAACAATATAGTACACTACAAGTGAACATAATAGTATGGATAGATATTGTGGAAATCATAGGGCTAGAATAAGTTAGTTTTTGGATCTGAATGGCAGTTTATAAACTGGAGACAATTCGCTCACATGGATTTACTGGTCATATGCCCATCACTGGTCAAGTAAAGGAATGTTATGGTCATGAGGAAAAGCTGAAAAAGGTTCCCATATTTCTGCAAGTTGTCTGTAAATAAAATAAAATAACCTACACTAGAATTCAACTTCAAAAATTTGAATCTATTTAAATCTGTTTGATTCTGTTTAAAGGAAATTCATTAAATATAGCCCTACAATAACAAATTAAGTTACTTTGATAGATATAAACAATTAAATTTGTTCTCACTCCATTATAGATGCTACCAAGGTAAGGCAATCATACCTGATAAAGTTTAAAAGCCAAAGACCCAACTTGGCTTCTACTACTTCACAAATGTCAGTACCCCAAAATGTAATTACCAAAATGAGTATTTGTCCTGGTTCCATTAGAAAGGATTGCCAGTGATTTGTGCTGGCATTAAATGCCATCTCTTGGTATCCCCCCTACTTTCCTGATAGTGTGACTGTGGTGTTGATTATATTATCCAGGGGTGGTGTGTAGAACTCTACTCCCATACTGGGCCATGCTCCGTGAAAAAAAAAAACACTGAAAAAAAGTGTTTAGGGGAGCTTTTTGGGGAGATGAATTTGAAGTTTGTAACCTTGAGGAAGTGATATTTGAGGACTTATTGTGGAAGCAAATGAATTATTGCAAGCTATACTGAACTCAGGATTATATTCAAACTTTATCGCTCATAAATGCAAGAATGGTAATTTCTGCTTATGGCTGAACAAAACAAGCTAAAGAAGTAAATATATAACTCAAACCAGAATATGGAATATATTGCATTATAGTGTATAGAAAACTTAGACATATTCAAAAAAAAAACTGGATACCTGCATATGTGATGACACTTTTAACCCTCATTTCAAAGAGATAAGTGTGCCATAATGAACCTACGGCCTGAAGACTGGATTTCAAAACTTATGAACTTATATTAAAGTATTTGAGGGAAACATTATAAATATGCTATTAAGAAAACAATGTACTTTAGGATAAAACTTCCCAATGAAAGATATAGTTCAGATTAAAAAAAGGAAGGAAGGTGTCACTTGTCTAGTCAGGATAAAATAGATGAGTCTTTGTGGGTTCTATTCAAGCAGCTTTATTATGTACAAACACATCAGGATTGAGGTTTAATAACTTTAATTTAGATAACCTTATAAACAAACTAGTTATCACACTCATACATGCTCACTCTCTGGCTGCACTCACAAAATGACACTGAAACCAGTACGTGCACTACAGAAAATGAACAGTGAAGACTTATGGAGATTCAAGAAGTAAAGGGAAAAAAATCAAAGAAATGGGACAAGTATTACTTTTGCAGGTGGTCTGAGAGCTTACCAATTGAAGAAATGGTATGCAGAGAGTGCGTTGGATCTAGTGAGAAAGCAGACTTACTTCCTAACAGGCGTGAGTTTAAGCATACAGTTACATTCCTAATATGAGCTGGTTCCTGTAACTGAGCTCCATGACCTGATTGCTTGCATCTTCATTAGACAGTGCTTATAGGCCGTCCCTGAAAAGAGGCACTTGTGTCCAACGTGCTTACACATTTACAAGATTAGATAATATATGTCATTGGTTTGAGAGCAAAAATGTTCAGAATCAGCTTACTGAAAAGGATAAGAAGGACATAAAAAAGATGTTACATTTTTGGCAGCTGTATATATTTAACCTTAAATAGTAGAAAGAGATCTTTGGTGCAACTAAGAATGGTGCAATTCTAAGAATTCATGATTATTTATCAACAGTTATTTTTCTGATGGACAAAAGAATGAAATAAATTGCTGAAAGTTTCTTTCAGGAAATAGTTCTTTAAGCTTTTTTTGCAGGGAGTGAAGCCCCCATGTACCCCCTGTGTGGTGGGAGACTCTGTCACCCATTAACACACACACACACACACACACACACACACACACACACACACACACACACACACACACACACTCACACACGCACACATATATGTATATATATACATACATATATATATATATATATATATATATATGTATTCGCACACACACTAACTGCATTGTTATACAGCAGTGGAGAAAGGACAACATCACCTATTCACTGAATGTGGCTTTCAGTGATTCAGTGATAAAGTCGTTGTACTGTTGCCAAACAACAGAATTCAGCTCAAGCACATGTTCCCCAGTTCAAATTCAAATTATAATGAAGGTAGTAAAAGCCTTATGCCAAATAATTAAGAATATTTTTTAATAAATAATTAACAATGTCAGAAGAACAAAATACAATTGGAATCTTTGTTCTGACAGTGGGGTGGTGGTGATTCTACATTATATCTGCAATTGCACAATAATTCAGTATAGGGTATATTGGGCAGCATAAACATTGTTGCATATATGGGGATGCAGAACATTCTGTTTTCGGATATCTTAAAAATGCTTGGGATATGTGGAGTAAAAGGGTATAACAAAAGTAACTGTGTTAAAAGTGTAAAATAAGTTCTTCCGGTTCTCGTTTTTGAGCGGATTGAAATAGAAGAAGAGAGCATTGGGGAAACAATAGCTGTGGTACGCAAGGCGATGGCAAAAGGGGAAGGAGAATGACTAATGTTTGACAAGTCCTTCGGTATTTAACAAACTAACGTGACAGTAGGCACAGATGGAGCTATCACAGCAGACAACGAATTATTCAACAAGGATAGAAAGGTAAAATTAAAGAAGCCAAAGAGAAGCCGTCAATAATGCATTATTCTGTTATTTGTATGTCACACATTTGTGTTTTCACTCTTTTGTGGTCACTGATTTGTGCTTCTCACATTGGTATCTTCTACCAAAGATGATGTAATCATGTGTGTGTGTGTGTGTGTGTGTGTGTGTGTGTGTGTGCGCGTGTGTGTGTATATATATATATATATATATATATATATATATATATATATATATATATATATATATGAGTATACTATACATAATCAAAATGTCACAAAGCAGAATCCGATATGGCCGAGACCATATGATCGACTTTTAAAATTTGGATCATGTTAATAAAAAAAGAAAGCAAACAAACACTAGCCTTCACATTGCAAGGGGGCAAACCCATGAGGGGGTTACACCCCCAACCCCCCCGAAATTTAAATATACCAACTTTGAAATTTCACTACAGTGTGGATGATGGAAATCTTCCCATTCTGCACTGTACGGAGACGCCCATTCCGCATGGTCGATATTTCAATAGTCAATAATATGGTCTAGGCCATATGGACTTTGGCTTTGTGAAATTTTGGCCATCTGTAGGAGACCCATATATATCCCACATATATATATATATATATATATATATATATATATATATATATATATATGAGTCTACTTCTAAATTTTGAAGTTTCCAAACTTCAAATTTCTTATGGTCGAGACCATAAGATGAAAGTTTTGAAACTTTGAAATGTAAATAACAAAAAAAATAAAAAAAATATTTTATTTTGATGTTTTTGTAGGGGGCAAGCTCCCTGCATTCTTTACATCCCTTGCAAATTATATATACCTACTCCAAGATTAGGTTCATAGGTTCATAGGTTCATACTAGGCTATCTGCCCTAGGGCATTTATAAGCCTAGCCAGAGTATGTTTGGCTTTTGCCACCCATTTTAAATTAATTTTGCTATGCCCTTTTTTGAGGTTAGTATACTGTGCCTCTGTCTAACAGTGACACAGAAGTGATACCCAGGGTAAACCTACGATCTCCCATCCATTCATCAAGATTCCTCTTGAAGAGAGTCAATGAGGGACTCTGCCTAACCTGGACTGGAATTTTATTCCAGAGTGAAGGGAGATTCTGGGTTATGAATATGTCCCTCCAGTATGTCCTATTTATTTCAGTGCTGAGGTTCAAGTCTCTCGAGCGTGTAGCTCGATGGGATTTGGATTTTTTGAGGTGCAGCATGTCCCTTAATTCCGGGTTGGACATGGCTTTATACGTCAGGCACAGGTTGCCTCTGAGCAGGCGGTATGCCACTGAGTAGAGCTGGAGTTTCTTTAACCGGGCAGCATATGGCATCTGTTTGAGCCCTTTCATCCTCTTGGTCAGGTACTTTTGGGGTCTTTCCAGTTGCTGCAGGTGTTTGGTAAGGTACATCCCAAAAGGGGCATTGTACTCGATTATGGGCCTGATGAGGGATGAGTAAAGAGGCACGATGACCTCCCCTAATCTAGATGTGAATCCCTTCATGATTAGGTGGGCTATATAAAATGTTTTTCTAACCACTTTGGCCACATGGTTGTCAAATGAGAGATTGCTATCAACTTGGGTCCCCAGGTCCCTAATTACTTCTTCTGTACTTAATGGATTACCACCTATGTGGTAATTTGTGGGCACTTTGTTTTGCCAAAGGGGATGACTATACACTTTTTGGCGTTTAGCTTGAGGCCATGGCTCTGGCACCAGTTGTCTGTTTCTATGAGGCCCTTTTGGAGGATGCTTGTGTCGGCTGGAGAGTCGATTATGGTGCCCAGTTTGCAGTCATCTGCGAACTTGGTCAGCCACAGTCCTTGTGTGTTGGCCTGTACCTCCGAGAAATATATACCGAACAAGAGAGGTCCCAGGGCTGAGCCTTGTGGGACGCCACTTGTAACTGGTTTGGAGTCTGACATGGCTCCAGCAATTCTAACCATGTGGGTTCTGTCCTTGAGCCAGTTTGCAACCCATCTAGTGACATGGGGTTTATATTTAAGCTGGTGAGCTTATCTATAATGCCCGAGTGGGGTATTGTATCGAAGGCTTTTGTGAGGTCCAGGTAGGCTGTGTGGACCACCTTCCCTTCGTCAATGGCCTTGGTGACTGTTTCAAAGAAGTCAACCAGGTTTAAGAGGCAGGATCTGCCCTTAACAAAGCCGAACTGGGTAGGATCCAGTGTCTGTAGGTCCCCAATATATTTATTTATGAGGTCCATGATGATCCTTTCCATAGCTTTGCAGACCAAGCTAGTCAGGCTTATGGGGAGATAGTTTCCAGGGTCCATTGAGGCACCACCTTTGTGGACAGGGACCACTGTTGCTATATGCCACTCTTTGGGTACATATCCTGTAGTAAGGCTGAGATTGAACAGTAGTTTTATGTTTGGGTTTAACTCTTCTTGGAGTTCATGTAGGACACAGCCAGGGACACCGTCTGGTCCCATTGATGCTGTGTTTTTTGCTTTGGAGAGGGCGGCTCTTACCTGAGCATCTGAGATGTCAGGGGGGCAGCACTCTGCTGGGATAGATATTTGCCCTTTTGGTGGTGAGGGGGGGAGAGGTTTGCGCTGAACCTGTCAGCTAGGATGTTGGCAATGTCTGTGGCTTCGGTGTATTTTGTGTCATTTTGGACTAATTCTGAGCATATCTGGGAATTCCCACCCAGGTTCCTAACATAACTAAAGAAAGCCTTGTGATTATCCTTAGTGTCCTGTGCAATTTTTCTCTCGAAGCTGGCCTTAGACGATTTTATGAGTGCCCTTAGTTTTTTGCTAATACTGATCAGAGATCCCTTCCCTTTTTGGGATTTTGCTCTATCATGTAGTAGCTTCCTCCTTCTATTGTATAGTTTGTTTATGGCTGGGGTCCACCAGACAGGACGTCTGTCTTTGGAGGATTGGGTCTTGGTTTTATTTGGGATTGCATGATCCATGCATTCCTGAAGATGTTCATAGAATGCATTTATAAAGGATTATGCGGTCTGGGCCATATTTTCCACAGGCCCGGGGGCATTGAAGGATTCCACCTCGGTTTTGAGGAGTGTGAAATTTGCTTTAGAGAAGTTTTTCACTGTGGTTTTCTGGGCAGGGGGTAGGGTCGGGATGTGAATATCCAGTGAGATCAGTTTATGGTCTGATCTTACCAGTGAGGGATACACTTCTGGTCTGGAGCATAGAGTCCCCATGTTGGTGATGATCAGGTCCAGTATGTTTTCCCTCTTGTGGGAGTGGTAACAAGTTGTTCCATAGCATTTGAGTTTATGAATTCTAGGAACCTTTGGGCTAGGGTGTTGGAGCTAGAGTAATGCTCCCAGTCTATGTTTGGGTAGTTGAAGTCGCCCAATATAATGGTGTTTGGAGAGACCTTCATATTTTCCAGTGTTCTCAGGAAGGCCGAGTGGGGTTCCTGGGTTTGGGAGGGTGGTCTGTAGCAGGCTATAAACTGTAAGGCAATTTTACCCACTGTTAGTTGCACATGAATAGTATCTGATGCTTCGTGCTTTGCCACCAACCTGGAGGTGTGGGTATCTTTGATGAATATCGATACTCCCCCTCCTTTTGTGGTTCAGTCCAAGTTTTGGGGCCAAAAAGCATGGTATGAGGTATAACCTGGTAGTGCTGGGGTGCTCTCGGGAGCCCTGAACCAGATTTCTGTTACTGCACAGATATCGATGTTCTCCATGCTAAGGAGAGTTTCGAGTGCGTGCATCTTGAGGTTTAGACTTCTGGCGTTGAGTAGCATTACTCTTAGTTTCTAATCCCTTGTGATACCTATGGAGGTGGGTTTGTCTTTTGAGCCTTGCCTAAAAAAGGCATGATGGGGGTAGCAAGAGCCTTTGCCAATATCTGAAAGCCCAGGGGTGAGAGGTGCAAGCCGTCCCTAGCGAAGCATCGTGGCTTGTCGAGCATATCATCCCAGGCTGACAGGCATTGGATCCCCTTTGAATGACACCAGTACTTAAGCCAATTGTTGAAATTGATCATCTTGTCTTCATATTGTGGCATCATTCTTGGTGAGGGTAAGATGCTACTCAAGGTCAGGGTCATACCGGCCTGGGCTACATGCTCAGAGAGCTCCTCTATGTCTCTTTTCATGTAGTCCAGGAGGTACGTCTCAGGTCATTCACACCAGCATGGACAATGACTGAGTCATATTTGTACTTGCCTTGGAGTGACCTGAGTGCTTGTGTTATGTGGCAGATCCTAGCGCCCGACAGGCTGCTCACCGTGACCTTCTCCTTGTTCAGCCTGGTGAGCGGGACGTCAGTGTGCCTGACGATAGAGTCACCTATTACAAGTGTATCAGGTGTGTTGTTTAGCCTTAAGGGCTGTGACTGTTCGGCACACTGGCTTTGTGAGATATGTGTTGCACGTGTTTTGTTTTGGGGTAGCGGTTGCTTGGGTGTCTGCTTTGGAGGTCTCTGCTGCTTAGGCAGATCTTTATTTAGAGCCTCCGAGTATGTTTTGTGTGATTATGTGTTTGGTTTGCTGTCGTGGTAGGTCTATGTGAGACTGGAATTGTAGTGAGTGTGGTTTCCTTCTCCTCCTGACTGGTTATGCCAGTACTGAGTTGAGAGAGCTTAGCCTCCAGTTTGTCTATATGGTTGCATCTCTCACATGTGTTGGAATTTGTTGGGAGGAGGAGAGGGTTGTCTGTGTACATGAGGCAGTTGTAACATTGCCTTAAGATTCCCAGATTCACCAGCTGGACCAGAGAGGAGATCGACAACTGACCTTTGGACATGCTAGAATAATATTGGGAATTCCTTTATAATTGCACTACAGCAAGGAATTGAACTACAGCAAGGAAAACGGTAAATATACTGTTTCACTATGTATGGCGATCTCTATTTAAATGGTTCAAAAGTTTCAAAACTTCGATCTTATGGTCTCAACTATAAGAAATTTGAAGTTTTGAAACTCTGAAATTTAGAAGTAGACCCATATTTATATATATATATATATATATATATATATATATATATATATATATATATATGTGTGTGTGTGTGTGTGTGTGTGTGTGTGTGTGCGTGTGTACATGATACAAAGGTAAGTTGTATATCACAGTACAGTTTTTCATTCTGAGCAAAATTACTGATATATTCAATTTCTGCTTGTCGTGTATCACAGATAAGGTCCTTGTTGTTATAATGCCACATTGTGTAAAGTGCAGCACACAATATATAACATCTGGAGAACAACAGATAATGGACCTTGGTAACTGTGCAGCAATACACAGCTCCAGGTGTATGATATGCATGGCCAATGAGATTCCAGGAAGGCATGTCACACCACAGAAACATAGGCACATAAGTTATACGAGGCAAGTGATCATGGGTACCATAAGATACTTAGCATACACAACTTTACGTAGACAAATGTAACCGTTCTTGACAGAAAAACTGCTTCCCAGTTTCTCACATATTTCTTTCAAAATTTAATGATAGTGCATTAAGGAAACACATGGACTCATGCCTGTATTCTGCCTCTTTCATCATCCATGCCATGGGGTTCACAGGTAGGTGGGCATTTTGCCATGCTTTACTGCTTTACTTATAATTCTGAAAGATGTAGGCATGTACCTGACTGTGCCCTGTACTTATGAAGCCTTCAGCTTTCTGTCTCAGCTGACCATTTGAGAACACTGTACTTTATACAGGTAAAGAATTTTACTAATGGCTAGACATAGTCCTCTGCTAGAGACATCTGTATTATTGTTACTGTTATTCTTAGGTAGGATGTTGATATCCTCTTAATTGGGTCTATATTGTGTTATCGACAGCTTAGGTTGTCGAATGCTTAAACATTGACATCTAAGCGTCGAAAGCTTACAATAGTGAACAGCCACATAATCGAATTCTTTCCTCGGGAAAGAATTCACATGAGCGTTATTGGGGATTTGCCCTTTATACAATGTAGAGACATCTTGGAGTTGTATATTTAGTTAGGGGGGTGTGGGGGGTGAAGCCCCCCATTATGTTTGGGTGTGTTTGTTTATTTTGTTTACGGATGGCCATGCAAATTCTTTCCCAAGGAAAGAATTTGATTATGTGGCTGTTCGCTATTGTAAGATTTTGATGCTTAGGTGTCGATGTTTTAGGATTTGACAGCCTAAGCTGTCAATGATATGATATAGATGCTCTTAATCCACATCAGAGCCATGGATGATGCATCCAGGAGACTATCAATGCCATTTTAAGGAGAGTTATGCCATTTATATCTTAACATATCACCTCTGCTATCATTTTGTGTATTATATCATGGGAGCAGATTTGTATAAAGGTATTGCCCTCGGTCTGTTAACAATAAATAGAGACAAAGCCAAAACTAATCAGGAGAAAAGGACAGAAATCAAAATGGTTTAAATTTTGGTAGCATTCATTTTTATTATTACTTTTTAGGAATAAGAAGCTGTGGTGTCTAATCACTATTTACTTATAGCATTAATACCCATTCTTTCAGAAAGCCTAGAAAATTTAGAGGTAAAGAAACAAAAATTAGAAATAAAATCAGAGACGTCAAAGGAAATCAGAAATATATGAGAGGTATGAATTAAATGTTTATGTATCAAATGACAAGTCACACAAATAAAAAAAAAAATATATATATATATATATATATATATATATATATATATATATATATATATATATATATATATATATATATGTATATACACGTATATAAATATAGACAGACAGATATTTTTTTTGTTTTTTGTGGAATGGATATTTTATGTCCCAGCACAACACACATAGAAATATACTATGCTAATTAACTCTAAGGCAGTAACAATTATTTATTGGTGACATACAACTATCAAAATTGTATCTGATGATTTTTCTCTGTTCAATTTCATGAAGTATTCATAACAGGTTGTTAAAGACAGGCCTGGGGCCTCAAGTTTCTTTCAATTGAGTCCATGCATTGGACAGCTATGTAACTACCTGTCATTTTGCACTGAATATATTACATTACTGCTTTTGCACAAAAAACACATTTCTGTCATTTGATGTCAATACTTTGCTAAGTTCCCACCTATGGCTTGTATGTCTAAAGATTATACAATGAGCCAAAGTCATTAATGGTTACACTAAGTACAGCTGTTGCGTGTGTTGGAGGGTGTGCCACTCAAACAGTAGTACGTTATCTTGTATTCATTGAAGGTAAATGGCAGAATATGCTAATGATATCATAAGTAGCCAGATTGCATGCTAATTAACCAATTCAACATGATGGTGCTATTCGTGAAGCTATAATGCACTCGTGTACACTCATTGTAGTCATTTGCCCTGAAATCCAAAACTTTTCAGATTACAGTCATGATTACCCTTTGAAAAAAAAAATGTTAGCAGTTGCTGCTGCCATTAGAAAGCTGAATGTGCAACAGGCTTTAATTGAAGTTCCTGCTATTGCCAGACCTCTGTGAAGATGAAGAAAGGCTTTTATACCCTGTTTGATTTTGTATGGACTGTTTGACACAGAAAATTGTACAGCATAACCAGGTAGACAGAAAGCATATAGTAAATATGGAACCTTTTTAGCCTTCATCTGAGGCCTAAGGTAAGTGTGGGACCTTTTGAAAACAAATCAGTTAACTACTTAGTCCCTTATACACATAGTTATATTTCCCTAACATGCGATTTCTGTCCTGAGCACAGTAATGTCAGTAACACTGTATGACTGTGATGTCTGCAATATTCACCTATGGACTTTGCACAATAATGTGCTTCAAGCATTTTACTTTCCCATACATATATGGAACCATAACTACATTAAAAAGTTTAAGTCTAGTGCATAGTCATCATCGCTGGCACAGGGTCCTGGTGGGGGGAGAATACATGAGGGCAAGCCTAATACCAAAGAAGTGTATTGTTGAATTGCATTCCCTAAGTTGAAGTTCTGCAGTGTACCAACTGGTGTCATCCTCCATGTCAGAATCAACATCAGTGATTTTGTGTGAATCCTCTGCTGAGGTATCTGTGATCTGTTACAGTGGAAAGGAACTTCTTTATTCAGTTAATGGTGTTTTGTTAGCAGCCCCCTCTCCCACTGCAGCCCTTTGTTCCTGAACAATTTCACATGCCCTACATATTACATGCATTATTATGACACTGGCCGTACATCAGGTTTACTGATATGTATGGACAAAGACACCATTTACTTAACTGAACATTTTCTTCCAGATGTGGTCACTGGAGTACTTGTCAACTCTGCCCATTTTTAAGAGGAAGGAGCTGTATTGACTTAGTGCCTGGATGATAACTTCATTCTCTGCAGCACTGTATGACATTTTAACAGTGTGCAGATGTCTTGGGCACCATAACCCTGTATGAGTTGAAAAATAAAAGAAACATATAATAATAATAATAATACACTGCAAAGACACAAGTGATTGTTAACAGCGAATATATATGTATTAATGTATGCATCCATCATGTACAAAATATTAAAAAAAAATTAAAGTTCCATATTAGTACACACTAATAAATACAGCCCCACCTTCCAAAAAGTAAAGGAAATGAAAAGTAAGCAAACAGGTCATGTAAGGAGGACAACAGCTGATTATAGCATTAACCAAAGCAATGTACACTTTTATAGTGCAAATGGCTAAAATTGTTCTAGGATGCCCAATTGTGTGGAGGGTTGTCAGTTATATATCACTGGCTTAACATATTTTGTGGGCTATAATGTCAAACCCCTGACCTTGCTAGAATGTGATACAACACTGTTCTGCACTAACTTGCCAGATGGGAATAGAAAATATCCCATAATATCATGCCACATTCTTTACAAATATTTGTAATGTAACAAATAACTGATATATCCATGGTGGTGCAGTGGTAGAGTTGTTGCCTCATAGCAAGAGGTTCTCCTGTTTGATTCTTGGCTGGAGTGCGGGGAGTGCCTTCTGTGTGGAGTCTGCATGTCCTCCTTGCAGTTGGGTGGGCGTTCGAAAGACATGTGTAAATGGGCGTGCCTTCATTGAAGGTTGAACTTCGAGCTGGCACCTCGGCATTCATCAAAAAAATCTACTGCCAATCATTAGCGGACTGGAGTTCTGCTATGGTGACCCCTGACCGGGAAAAGCCGAAAAACAACAACAACAAATAACTGATATAAAAGCCTATGCCACCAGCAAGGGACAAACAATGCATACACTAAGACAGGGATGTATTGAAGTCTATCAGTAAGATTGAAATACAGCATTTTGTAAAAGAAACTGCAATTTAACTTTGCACCATGTTAGTTTTGACCCTAGAAACATGTTTTGCAAGCAATTAGCTGCATGTTGCTCTCTGGATAAATAGTGTCCCATCCCACAGTACATATTTCCTTGCCTACACAATTACATTGATAGAGTTCAGATTCAGCCCAGTGAGCACTGGGAACAAGCAAATGCGGCATGAGCTCAATAGTAAGTAAGTAGTCAAAAATTCAAAAATCTGCACTAAGTGCAAGGAATGTAAACATAGTGTAAGGACATACATGACTGCAGGCACATCCTACCTCTGCAAGTGCAAGCACTGAGAAGTGATATCTGCTAAGTGCTTGTAAGTGTGAATGATTATTCTGACTGTAGTATCATTAAGGGCTGTCAGATAGAAGGGACTTATAAGACATTTTGTGACTGCCATTGACTTAGGAGAGGAGTATTCCTAAGATTGATATGAATTATTTATGATGACAGTTTTGGCCTTTCAGTACAGTTGTGTTTGCAATTCTAAAAAGCAAGTTATTCATTGAAACAAATAAACTGCAAGGCAAATCACATAGTCTTGTTAGAGAAGCATACATCTGAGAATGATATTCACAAAATAAAGAGAAATAAAGAGGTGCAGTATTCAAATTTTATTTAATATTGTGTCAGGAAAGGTTATCTTCCCCATTTTTAGTATTACACCCATCCACACATCTAACTGCAAATTACACAGGACAAATGTCTGGAATTCTTTTTCTGTTGCACCTGTAATATGAATTGATACCATGTCATATATTGAGTATAGGAAATCTCCTTTTTATCATCATAGTATAATGTGTGTGGCATATAATGATAAGAACCCAAACTGTGTCTTGTGAATGCTCTGGTGTTCTGCAGTTCTAATGCAGAGATGGCTTAAACATAATGGTGTTTAATGAGCATATACTTAATGTTGAAACACAAACAAGTTGATGAAATATCAGATCTATGTATTTTAACTACTTGATTCATAATATTTCCTCTATTCCAGTAGACCTTTTTCTTTTCTCTTCATCATCTGCATGCTGTTTGGCATGGTACACTCTGGACTAGCAGCAGTCCCCAAAAGTGAACTACAGTCCACTGCCTAAGGAAAAAAGTGAAAAATGTAATTTATAATTTAATACCAGGTAAGCGCTTTCACATCAAACGATGCTTCCTCAGACCATTACAAATCACTCATCACATCACTCTCTCTCTCTCTCTCTCTCTATATATATATATATATATATATATATATGAAACAGTTCAATTAAACAATCAATTAGAGCAATCAAGATCTTAAAGTCAACTCACATCTCTAACTCCAAGTAATATCTCATATATACATATCTATGCATATAAAAATGCATATATCCATATAAAAGAAACAGTAATATATATATATATATATATATATATATATATATATATATATATATATACATAAATGCAAACTGATTGCAAATATAAGTAAGAAATACTAAATATATCACATACAATTCATGTAATGCATATTTAAAACACATATTTCATCTCAAGGGTCTAGCTTTTAAGTGTGGTTTAATAGAAGCCCTGTCATTAAGGCCTGGGATTCTATCTGCTTCCAGTTCCAAAATCCATCTTAATTCAAGTTGCTCTGTTAAATTCTTAAAATCTCCTAATCTTAGACTAGATCTCAAACATTTTATTACTCTAAAACGGAATCTATGTGTATAATTAAACACGACTGAGTGTTTAGCAAAAATTAATAGAACGTGGATGTTCATCGTGCATACAGCTGCAGTCATAACAGATGGGTTTTCCTGCCATCAGGCGGGTCCTCGGTCGGCCGAATTCCAAAGTCTAGGTCTGGCGTCGGATGTCGTCGCTTCTTCCCTGACGTCAGTGCGACAGGGGTATAAAAGAACCAGCCGACGCCATTTTCTCCAGTCTTTCTTGCCGCGCGGTGCCCGAAGCAGAAGCAGTTGGCAAGTGCCGGTCGGCCAGCTCCTGAGAATATGAATATTTTTCAACCGAAGTCTTCTTGAAAGCTAAGTACCCCATTGGGGAAACTTTTCTTGCCTTAGACCGATGTCAGACAAAGTTAATAATTGCATTTCATGTGGGAAGCAAATACCGCATAAGGATTTTCATTCCCTCTGCATTTCTTGCTTAGGCCCAGACCACGACGTCTTGGCCTGTTGTTTATGTGCTACATTCAACAGACACACTATTAAGCGTCGGGCGGAGTTCACCCAACACTATTTTGGCAAAAAGTTTAATTACATTATGTCGTCGGATGTTCCGACTCCAATTTTGAGTAAAAGACGCAAAGATAAGGACTGACATATGAGGTCTGCGACTTCTACCGACACTACGCTAAAGCCGACTACAGGTGCTCCGGTTCTCAGCGAGGCGCCTATGCAGCCCCTGACTACCGATGACACTTCATTGGCAGTGTCTTCTGTGCCCGAGGTCGCAGGCTCTTCGGCCCACACCCCGACTACAGATACCGAAGCCACTCTTGGCGGGGAAACTCAGAGTTTAGATAGGCCTGCCACCTCTCAAGTTGTCTTCAGGACTTCTTCTTCTTTTTCCATCAAGGCTTTCACTAAGTCTAAAGCAGCCATGCATACTAAAAGACAAACTCCACAGGGTCCCTCTCAAGGCCCCATGCCTAAAAAGCAGATGCTCAAAATGGCTGAAGATTTGATTACACTTATCAGGGGTTCTCAACCCCCCCCCCGGACAAAAGGCCCAGACTTGAGGAAGAATCCCCTTCCTCGGACCAGGCCTCCATTAATTCAGAACATTCTGAAGACCAGGAACATTCATACTCCCCTTTTGAAGATTCTGATGCAGAAGAGTCCATTCCCTCTGTCTCCCCCCCCTGAGGATTACTCTTTTGGGGAAACCTTACATACCTTGAGGGAACACTTCCACTGGGAAGGCCAAGAGTACTCAGACTCCAAGAAAAGGCTTAGGGATTTCCTCTTGCTCCCTCAGCACAGGCCTCAGGCTATACGTCCTGTCTTAGACATACTAGATGATGTGTATTCGGAGGCCTGCCTCAACCCAGATTCTTTACCTCCAGCTCCAGTCAAGCCTGACAGGTATTACCGGGTTCCTGATTCACACCAATTCCTATACAAAAGCCATGCGGCTAACCCAGAAACTATCTCACAGGGTCCCAAGGGAATTAAGGCCTCCACTGCTAAAAATCCATTACCTTCAGAAAGAGATTCCAGAGCTTTAGAAAGGTGGGGGGGGAAGGTATACACCTCAGCCACCTTAACCATGAGGGCATTAAACTGACAGTTCCATATGTTAAAGTACCAACAGTTTCTGTTATCACAGTTGAAAAGCAAAATGTCACAACCTGAACAACCAGACTTGAAGGAGTTGCAGGATTTGTTACATAGTGCAGAGCAAGTGGGTAAACATACCTTGCAATGTGGTTTTGATGCTTTAGAGGCCTCATGTAGAGCTGCTGTTACAGGATCAGTCATACATAGACATGCTTGGTTCAAAGAGCAAACCTTACCAGATCATGTCAAAGCTAAATTACTAGATGCACCTCTTCAAAAAGATGTATTGTTTGGTGTTAAAGCTGAGGAGGTATTAAAGAAAATGGGGGAAAAGGCAAAATCAATGCAAACAGTGAAAGATTTCCTACAGGTAGAACCTCCACATTTCAGTAGAAATTTGCCTTCAAAAAATTGGTCCTTTCCAGCCACGGACAGACCCCAAAGAGGTAGATACAGGCACCCGAGGGGTAGAGGACAATCTCAAGGATCGTTTAGAGGCAGACAATGGCAAGCACCTACACAAAGAGGTGGTGAGGATAGTTCACAGCCATTCAGAAAGCAGAACCAATGACTTTCCCCTTTGCATGCCAAGCAAGGCTTAAATGGCAGCACCTTTAGGCAGAAAACTGGCATTATTTTTGAAAAATTGGCATATTGTCACAAAGGACAAATGGATCCTGGACATTATAGACAGAGGCTACAGATTCCACTTTCACACCCTTCCAAAAATGAGAGGCATGCCAAACCTGCCACACAATCAAAGGGCAGAGGCACAAAAACAAATTTCAGATCTCATGGACATGAAAGCTATTCAAGAGGTACCTGCACAAGAACAGGGTCAAGGTTTTTATTCCAGACTATTCCTGGTTCATAGGTTCATAGGTTCATAGGTTTATACTAGGCTATCTGCCCTAAGGCATTTTAGCTAAAATTCCATTATTTACGCCTTACCTTATATGAAAAAAAAACTGTGCCCATTAGTTTGTTTTATGCTCTGTCCAGCAGTGTGACAGAGATGATTTCCGGGGTAAAACTACGATCTCCCATCCACAGGTCTAGATTTCTCTTGAACAGAGTCAGCGGGTGCTCTGCCTCATGATGGGGTTTTTTTCCACACAGCATAGGGAGTCTCTGTGATAAATAAATCTATCCCCGTCCTATTTTATATCCGTCCTATAAGGGTTTAAGTCGCTTGCTCTAGTGTTTGGTGGATTTGGATTTTTGTATGACAGATTTTGGAGTCCCTTTATCCTTTTGGTGAGGAACTTTGGGGTCTCTCCAATTGCTGCAGATGTCGGGTGAGATACATCCGAATGGGGCATTGTACTTTCGATCATTGGTCTGATAAGTGAAGGTGAATCCCTTCAGGGTCAGATCAGGTGGGCAATGTGGTCTTCTTCTTTAGCAAAAGCATGTGAGTCAAAAAAGGCCACTGTCACCTGGGTCCCCAGGTCCCTGATAACTCTTCTGTGCTTAGTGGATTGCCACCTATATGGTAGCTTGGGGTTACCTTGTTTTCCCGAGTATATGACTATACATTTTTGGCTTTCCGTGAGTCCCTTGGAAGGATATCCTGTCCGCACTTTTTCCTATATACGCCCAGTTTGCAGTCATCTGCAATCGTTTGTGTTTAAAAGTCCTCCCATGTTGGCCTGTGCCTGAGAAGTAGATGCCAACAACAGGGGGGCCAAGGCCCGTGGGACTCCACTTGTGACCCGGCACCTGCTTGGAGTCTGGCACACAGCGCCAGCAACCTAACCCTGTGGGTTCTGTCCTTTTAGTTTTTTGCACATCTTCTATGGGTTTACTTTTATTTGTTAAAGTTTTTTTTACAAACCCGAGGGGGGTATTGTGTGAAAAAAGCCTTTGCGTCAAGGTAGGCTGTATGGACTGCCTTTCCCTCATCAATGGCCTTGGTGACTATTTCAAGAAGTCACCCAAGTTCAAAAGGCATGATCTTCCCTTGACAAAGCCAAACTGGGTCGGGTCGCAGACTAGACTTGTTAAGGTAATTCCCAGGGGCGCCCACTTTTGTGGAGTGGGACCACAGTTGCCGTCGCCTCCTCCTTGGGCGCGTATCCTGTGGTAAGGCTGAGATTAAACAGCTGCCTAATTCCTCATTTAGCTCAGTAGCACACAGCGGGGACACCATCCGGTCCCATTGATGCTGTGTTTTAGCTTTAGAGAGCAGCTTTCACCTGCGCATTTGAGAGATGGGGGAGGCTACACTCGGCTGGGATAGTTATCTCTCCTTTAGGGGCACTGAACCTGTCTGCCAGTATGTTGGCAATGTCTGTGGGTTCAGTGATTTTGTATCATTTGGACTAATTCTGAGCATATCTGTGAGTTTCCACCCAGGTTCCTAACATAGCTGAAAAGGCCTTATGATTGTCCTTTGAATCCATGGAAATTTTTCTCTCAAAATTGGCCTTAGTTGATTTTATGAGTGCTCGTATTTTTTACTAATAATGATCAGGGTGACTTCCTTTATGGATTTTGTTTTATCATGTAATAGCTTTCTCCTCTTATTGTAAAGTTTGTTAATGGCTGGGGTCCACCAGACTGGACGTTTGCCCTTTGTGGAAAGAGTCTTGGTTTTATTTGGGATTGCCTGATCCATGCAGTCCTGGAGGTGTTCATAGAAGGCATTTGTACGGGCTTCCGCAGCTTGGGTTGTGGTTTCCTCTGACTCAGGGGCCTTGAAGGATACCACACCAGTCTTGAGTAGTGTGAAGTTTGCTTTAGAGAAGTTCTTCACTATGGTCTTTTTTGTTTGGGGTGCAGGAAGGGCAAAGATTGGAGACCTATTTTGGACCTATCCATCCTAAACACATTTTTACTCGTGCCAAAATTCAAGATGCTCACATTACAGCAACTTCTTCCCATGCTGGGCAAGGAGTCTTGGCTGGTAACATTGGACCTCAAGGAGGCATACCTGCATGTCCCAATCAGACAAGATTGCAGAAGATACCTCAGATTTCTTGCAGGTTCAACCCATTATCAATTCTCTGCATTGCCCTTTGGCTTATCTACTGCACCCAGAGTGTTCACGAAATGCCTGGCATCAGTAATTGCCTACTGCAGACTTCAAGGGATACAAATATACCCATATTTGGACGACTGCCTGATCCAAGCGGACAGCAAGCACATACTTCTGAAACATCTGGCATTTGTAATAATGTTGTTTAACTCTCTGGGATACACAGTCAAAAAGAAATCAAGGCTAATACCCTCGCAAACAATAATTTTCCTGGGTGCCAGCTTGAATACAAATACCCAGATGGCCTACCTCATGCCAGAGAAACAAGGGCAACTAACTCAATACTTCAGAAAACTGGCAACTTTCACCAGGCTGACTGCAAGGAAAATCCTGCAGGCTCTGGGATTCATGGCATCTTGCATCCTGCTAATCCCATGTGCAAAGCTGCATATGAGGAAACTTCAATGGTACCTAAAAAACCTATGGTCTCAACACAGCCACAGTTTGGAAACAATGATACCACTGATTCCATGTCTTCAAAAGGAATTTCTGTGGTGGGCTCAAGCATGCCAAAGAAACACAGGTCTCCCATTCTGCAAGCCTCAAGCAAATCAAGTCATCACAACAGATGTCTCGGACTATGCCTGGGGGGCGCACATGACAGATCGGTGCATTCAGGGCAAATGGTCCCAAAAAGAAAAGCACCTACACATCAATCAAAAGGAAATGCTAGCAGTAATAAATGCTATTATGGCTTTCAAAGACCTACTGCATCCAGGCCAGCTATTGATAAGGACAGACAACACCACAGTAATGTGGTACATGAACAAACAGGGAGGAACCCATTCATACCCCCTATGCAGGCTAGCCATGTCTCTTTGGAACATGGCTCTGGAACTACAAATCGAACTTCAATCACAGTACCAGCCAGGCAAGGAAAACACGCTGGCAGACAACCTAAGCAGAAATATGACAGATCCACACGAATGGAAGTTGCATCCTCAAGTTTTTACAAAAATAATTCAAGCATGGGGAAGGCCAGACATAGATCTCTTTGCCTCCCACAGAAATCACCAATTGACAAAATTCTGCTCAAGGACCTTTCATCCACAGGCCTGGAAAGTGGACGCACTCTCTTTCAGTTGGACAACAATGACAGTTTATGCCTTTCCACCTCTTCCTCTGCTGCCCAAAGTTCTATTAAAAACCAGAGCAGACAGACCAACGATGATTCTCATTGCTCCAGACTGGCCAAGACAAAACTGGTACCCACTCCTGAGGAGCCTGACGCAATCCCCACCATGGACCCTGCCTCTAATGCCTCTTCTACTGACTCAGCACAGCTTCAAAACTCTTCACAGTCAGCTGAAAACACTCAATCTAGCCGCATGGAAGATTCCTTAAATTCACAACAGACCCTACTCTCCAAGGAGGTGCAGGATGTCATTTTGGAGGCCAGAAGGCCTTCTACTAGAAAAGCCTACTCTGCAAAATGGAAACGGTTTTGTGCCTGGAATCAGAAAAAAGGTCAGAATCCTGGAATACTAAATTTACCTCAAATATTACAGTACCTAGCTGAGATGCTAAGCAGTGGACTTTCATTCTCCTCCATCAAAATCCATGCCTCAGCCATTTCTGCAGAATACAACACTGATCCTCCTTTATTCTCTCACCCCCTCTTAAGACAGTTCCTCAGAGGGGCTAAGAATATAAAACCCCCCAGGAAACAACCAGTATCTGCTTGGGACCTCAATTTCATTCTAGAAAAACTGACCTTGCCTCCTTTTGAGCCAGCTGCTTCAACAGAACTGCAATATTTGTCCTGGAAAACAGCCTTCCTTCTGGCTATCACCTCAGCTCGCAGGGTTTCGGAACTACAAGCCCTCATGGCTGTGCAGCCTTTCATCATTTTCCATCAGGACAGAGTTTCCTTACGAACCAATCCTTCCTTTATGCCAAAGGTAGTATCCAGGGTAGCCTTGAATCAGGCTATCCACTTACCTACCATTTACCCTAATCCTCAAAACAAAGGGGAGAGACTACTACATTCCTTGGACATTCACAGACAGCTATGTTATTATTTGGACAGAACAAAGCCTTTCAGAAAATCAGAGCAACTCTTTGTGTCCTATGCTACAGGAGCTCAAGGGAAGCCTATTTCCAAACAGACAATCTCAAAATGGATAGCCCACTGCATATGCTTTTGTTACTCTTTTCATGGTAAAACTGTACCTGCAGGCATCAGATCTCACTCCACAAGGGCCACAGCTACCTCTGCAGCTTTCCTCAGGGGGGTTCCTACCAAAGATATTTTGGAAGCAGCCACTTAGAGTTCTGTACATACTTTCTCCAAGCACTATCACCTACCATTATACTCCAAATTTAGAGCAGGCTTTGCCACTGCAGTCTTGCAGGGCATCCTGGCTCCTCCTAGTTCCACCTAGTGCCTACCACCCCTTTTTTAGCTTTGGGATTCTACCCATCTGTTATGACTGCATCTGTATGCATGATGAATATAGTACAGTTTTGTACCTACCATAAATGTAGATGTTCTGTGCTAATACAGCTGCAGTCCAGGTTTCCCTCCCTCCCTCCTTCCCCTCTTGGGACAGGCCTAATGACTAACACCTCCTCATACAACCTGATTGGGGTATTCTTTTATGGTGTATTTGCTTGCAACTACTGTTTTTTGATTATACTGCATTGCATTTTTACATAAATTTATGTATTGCCTTCCTTCTGGGGGCACCTGACATCTGGGGCAAGAAAAACTGAAGAAAATGACGTCAGCTGGTTCTTTTATACCCCTGTCGCACTGACATCAGGGAAGAAGCAACAATATCCAACGCCGGACCTAGACTTTGGAATTTGGCCGACCGAGGACCCGCCTGACGGCAGGAAAACCCATCTGTTATGACTGCAGCTGTATTAGCACTCGAACATCTACAGTTATGGTAGGTACAAAACTGTACTTTATAAGCATGGAGAGATAAATCGAGGTATACAGGAAGTACAAAGTTTGAGAGCTGATAGGGCCCAACCATATATGTATGGCCCAAGAATGACTCATGAAAATACATAGTAACAATGGAGTGATAATAACACTAGAATATTCTAGTAATGTAGAGTGTGTTAGACAAATTATTAATAAGAATTGGTTTATATTACAAGCTGATACTGAAATCAAGCAAGTAATTGATAATAGACCACACTATAGTTACAGAAACAAAAAGAATTTGAGGAGACTGTTATGTCATACAAACAAGTCTTATAAAGTAGATGTAAGAGGCTTACAAAAATATGGATGCTGTAACATTTGCGAAGTGCTAGCATTAGACAATGAGTTTATACATCCCAAGATAATTAAGGTTTATAAGTTTAGAGTCTCTGCTAATTGTGCAACCAAGAATATAATCTACTTAGCGACTTGCAATTTATGTACCTCATTTTATGTAGGGATGACAAATAGGACATTGAGGGAACGAGTTAGAGAACAATCTGGCAGCTATAAGGAACCATGATATAGAAAGAAGTGCGCTTGCTAAACACTCAGCTATGTTTAATTACACACATAGATTCAGTTTTAGAGTAATAGAATGTTTGAGATTGAGTCTAAGATTAGGAGATTTGAAGAGTTTAACAGAACAATGTGAATTAAGGTGGATTTTGGAACTGGAAGCAGATAGAATCCCTGGCCTTAATGACAGGGCTTCTATTAAACCACACTTAAAAGCTAGACCCTTGAGATGAAATATATGTTTTATATATGCATTAGTGCTATATTCAGTAATTTTTTCTTATATATGCAGTCAGTATGCATTTATATGTATATATATTACTGTTTTTTTATATGGATATATGCAATTTTTTATGTATAGATATGTATATATCAGATATTACTTGGAGTTAGAGATGTGAATTGACTTTAAGATCTTGATTGCTCTAATTGATTGTTTAATTGATAAACTGTTTCATATATATATATATATATATATATATATATATATATATATATATAGTTATCCAGAAGGTCGAACGGCTGAAATCTTGAAGCTCATATGGTCGAGACCATATGCTCGAAATTTCAGAAGCTCAAGCTTCAGAATGGGGATTGGCATACAGTGCAGAATGGGAGATTTCCCTTTCTGCACTGTAGTGTGATCTCGTAGTTAGAATAAATAAGTAGCGGATGGTGTAGGGGGTGCAGGGGGGCTTGGCCCCCCTGCAAAAACACTGTTTTGTGTTTTCTTGTTTTTTCCTTTCTCTTTCAGAAGGTTAAGTTTCTGAAATTCGAGCATATGGCTTGGGACATATGCGTTTCGAGATTTCAGCTGTTCGTCCTTCTGAAAGGGAACTATATATATATATATATATATATATATATATATATATATATATATATATATATATATATAGTGATGTGATGAGTGTTTTGTAATGGTCTGAGGAAGGATCGTTTGATGTGAAAGCACTTACTTGGTATTAAATTATATTTTACTGCTTTTTGCTACCTCGCTTTGCATTTTATTTATTATTTACTTATTGTTGTGATATTGAGGTCCACAGTGGCATCATTGTTTATTGAAAAATGTAATTTGCAAAATGGGTCATCTCATTGACAACTCTATCATTTACAACAACACTGCTGTCTTTATTCCAAATGTCATATACCATTTATGCTTCTAGTCTCCTGTTTTGGAATTATTTTTTCTTGTTACTCTCACTTCTTTTTTTTTATGAACTCATGTCTTGGTAAATGTTGTCATTGTTTCTCTACCTTCTCTGATGGTTATTAGTCCTTTACACCTTCCTGGTTTCATTACAAAAACTAGTACCACTAGAGTTTGTCTTGGTAAATGTATTCATTGTTTCTGTACCCCCTATGATGGTTATTAGTCCTTTAGACCCACCTGGCTTCATTACAAAAACTAGTACTACTAGATTTTGTCTATATTATTTTTTAATTTGTATAAATAGTATGGTAAAATAAGCGTCTATATCATATCATTGACAGCTTAGGCTGTTGAATCCTAAAACATCCACACTTAAGAGTGGAAATCTTACAATAGCGAATGGCCTTATCATTGAATTTATTCCTCAGGAAAGAATTCCCGTGGCCATCCATAAACAAAATAAACAAACACACCCAGACATAGAGGGGGTTCACCCCCCCACACTGCCTCTAAATATACCAACTCCGAGATCGCTCTACATTGGGGAAAGGGCATATCCCCGATAACGGCCATGTTCGCTAATGTAAGCTTTCAATGCTTAGGTGTCAATGTTTAAGCATTCAACAACCTAGGTTGTCATTAATACAATATAGACCCTAAAATAACTGCAAATACTAACTGCCATGTGTACAATGATTCTACTGACCACACATGCCGTCAGTATTTAATTGCCAACTTTTGCATTCATTCATATGTCTGCTTAGAGCTTGGATTTTATCTGATTGACGTCTAACAGGTCTGCAGGCTAAACTGAATAAGTTCTAAAGATAAGCGTAGGTAAGCTGTTATCTTTTGCGATAATGTCAGTAGGATCTTTTAAGAAGTTCTTATGGAACTGCAGTCACAGTAACTATCGTCCTTAAACGGCAACATATCATCATATCCTGACCTTTCCCTTAAGCTGTTTCCATGCTTCATGCTTACCTGTATTCCTTCAGCATCCCATATACACCAAAGATTCATTGCAGAACAATATTAATATCACAATAGTGATAGTGGCTTGCTGCCTTCCATTGATAAGAGGTCATTGACAGGGAAAACAAGCAGTATATGTAAAAGAGGAAGACATTTTTGAGGGTAATGCATAATGAACATGAGGACTATGAAAGAATAAATGGTGGGACCAGAGCATGGAATGAGCAAAAGACACAAACAAGAAACACTTGAAATATTTTGTCCTTCATGTGTTAACTGGACAAGTTTGCATTTAATTCATTTATATTTTATTTACTGCATTGTCCAACTTGATTGATGCCTATTTTCAGAGGGAGTCTCGGGAACAAAGGCTCCATGTTCATGCTTCACAAGGATCATTAGAGTATACTACAATATAGGACTACAATAGAGAAAAGCTCCACATGTGTGTTATACAAAATGTTTACATTTCAGTAAAATACAAGGCCAAATATTTTCAGTGCAAATCATTCTTACATTACAGCAGCCATGATTTAATTGCAAGATAAGAAAAAAATGAAAATGTTCATAGTTCAGTTTCAAGCTTATCTAAGTGTTTTGGTATTCTTGGGTCCAAGATTTAGTCCAGATATCCCTCTAATGTCTGCCTGGAGTTTGCATTATCTCCCTCTCTCTGGTATGCTTTTATTTATGCCTTTGTAGTCCGGGTTATTGAAAAAAATGTCCATATGGCAGTCTATAGTTTAATTGCATTTACTAGTCTCAGGTGGATGTACCTTAAGGCAGACATTGAGTGTTAGGTACACTGGCATACAAATCATATAACATAGATAGTTGCTGAGGGGATTATACAAGCAGGGCTGCAAAAGTTAAGTAAAGCTCTTTTATATCATCCCAAATTTGGGAAGGAATAAAGAAACAATTAAATATGAGATCAATAAATATGCAAAGAAGCAGTAGTAGATTAAAAGCATCCAGGAGAAACAATAAAATACTCTCATAACAAAACTTCCGGACACCACCATGGCAAATGTGATACTTTGTAACAAAACTTCTGAACACCACTTCCGAACACCACCACAACAAATACGATAATTTGCAACTCTTTATTTCACCATAAAAATATAACAAAAGCTCCGTGTAAGCGCTTTCGGGTTATATCAAACCCTTCTTCAGACAAATAGTTCTCTCTCATAATACAAACATTTAAATACCAAAAGTTGGTGCCAAAAATCCACCTTAAAGAAATACTGACTATATACAAATGTCAGTATTAAAAGCGCTTGCCTATAACATCTCTTTCTAAGCATGTTATATGCTTATGTATATATATTATATTAAAACCAATATTTAATCAAATAAATTCATACTGGAAATAAACACTATTTAAAATATAGACATTCATACATTCATTTATAGTTCAGTATAAAAGACATAACTTATTTAACTATGTCCATTCATATTTCATATATTCAATCTATTCATTATCTATTGTAACCTATAATAAATACCTATATGAATTTTTTAATAAGAATAATATGTAAAAGATTATAAAATAGTAAAATCATGAAATAAATAAATTCATATATCTATTGTTAATATACTAAAAAACTAAATATACGTATATTAATAAAAAACATATATATAAACATTAAAACACACTAAATGCATATATGGTGATGTAATGTCATGGTTTACGTTTCAATGGTCTGTTCCTCAGAAATGGCTTTATAGTTGTCCTATCATTTAGACCTTTCCCTTTATCTGATTGCATGTGAATGATCCATCTATTTTCTTCCTGCTCTGTGAAGCTCTTAATATTACCTAATCTACTGTTTTTTTAAAATCATTTCTATGACCATAAATTTAAATTTATGATCCATCCCATTATTTAACACATGTTCAGCTAGTGCATTAGTTTCGTCTTCACGATTTATTGCATAAATATGTTCTCTTACCCTCTCTCTCAGTGTTCTATTAGTCTTACCTATGTAGAAACAATAACATTTCTTACAACTTGCTAGATAGACTATATCTCTGGTTTTACAATCAGCATAGTGCTTGAAATAATATATTCTCTTTGTGTCTGGATGTATAAATTTATCAGTTATATATGAGCACTGATTACATCCTCGACATGGAAATGTTCCCTGTCTATGGGAAGAAACTTTCATCTTATGGTTATTCTTATGTTCATAGCATAATAACCTTTTAAGAGATTTATTATTTCGATAACTATAACTAGGTTTCAACCCTAATATGCCTCTTATCTCATCATTGGCTGTCAGTATAGCCCAATTCTTGTCTATAATTTCCTTTACATCTTTGTTATTATTAGAAAAAGGAATATTCAATCTAACCTTAGTAGATGGTTGGCTATTATTCTTCTTTCCACTAGTTTGTATATCAATATTCTTCTTGTAATATGTTCACCCTTTCCCATTTCAATCTATAATCTGAGGGTCTAGGAGAACATCAGCTTCTTTGTGGGAATAACCTCTTTCCAAGAATTCATTCTTTAATTTTTCCATGGTTTGAACACATTTATTATCATCACTTGTTAAATGTGATATTCTTCTTCCTTGATTTACTACAATATTCTGAAAGACATGCCCCGGATGCATGCTAGTACAATGAAGTAAATTATTCTTTCTACAGTTCTTCCTATATAGTGCTGTAGTAAACATTCCTTCTTCTCTAGTAATAAGAACATCTAGAAAATCAATTTCTGATCTTGACCATTTACCTTCAAAAAACAAAAAATTAGTTGTATGACTAATATACTCTATAAATCTTTCTAGATCAATGTAATTTCCTTTCCAAAGAAGAAACACATCATCTACGAATCTTTTATAGTATATGATGTTGTTGGCATATTCAGATTCAAAAACATAGGTTTTCTCCCATTGAGCCATAAACAAGTTAGCATACGAATTAGCACAAGGTGTGCCCATTGCCACTCCTTGTTTCTGTAAGTAATATTCATCTTTGTACATAAATGCATTATTTTCTAATATTAACTCCAATAACATCATGCATCTCATTATTATATTAGAGTCAACTTAGTTATGGCATAAAAATGTTCTCAGAAGTTCTAGTCCTTCATTTTTAGGAATCACTGTAAATATTGATTTAACATCTAAAGTTACTAGCCATACATCCAGTCCATCAATATCATTGCCTATTTCTATACTAAAGGTATTTAAAAATTCTTGTGTATCTTTAATTATGCTTTTTGTTTTCCATACTAAATTCTTCAGTTGATTTTCAACATAAATGGAGACCGGTTCCGTCAACCATCCTCCACCTGATACTATAGGTCTCATCTTGGATTCAGATAGATTTTTATGGACCTTGGGGAGACCTCTAATGGTTGGTATAGTAGGTATTTCTACCAAAAAATATTTATAAAGATCAACATTTATAATATTAGACATAAGTAAATCATATAGGTTGCTATGCATATCATGTATAATTTCGTTAATCTGTATCTTGTTAATCAATTTATATGTTTCATCTTCGTATAACATTGTTCTCATAGTTTCATCATAATACTGCTTGTCTAGAATAACTATAGCTCCTCCCTTGTCAGTTGGCCTTATTATAATTTCTTCATTATTACTTAAGCTAATTAAGGCCTCATATTCTCTATTATTCAAATTATAAAATTTATGATTCTTACCATTTTTACTATTCCACATGCTAATTAGGTCCCTTTCTGCTGATTGTTCAAATGCTTCCAACATAGGGTGCAGATTGGATATAAATGCACTAGGCTTTCTAAAACTACATGCATCATTTATGGAATCATTTTTAAAAAACATTCTCAGAGCAGTATTCCTAACAAAAGTTTTTACCTCTACAATAAAATCAGTAATATCAACAGTCCTGGATGGTATAAATGACAGTCCTTTGTTGAGCAGTGTCTTTTCATAACCCTGCAATGTATATTTGGATAAATTTATAACAAGATCAGAGTCACTTACTTCTGCTGTTTGTCTGCGAGTAAATCATTTCCCCTGACATTTTCCGGTTCTTGTTGAACCTTGTGGGAGTCCATTTACTAAGGTTAGATTGAATATTCCTTTTTTTAATAATAACAAAGATATAAAGGAAATTATAGACAAGAAGTGGGCTATACTGACAGCCAATGATGAGAAAAGAGGCATAGTAGGGTTGAAACCTAGTTATAGTTATCAAAATAATAAATCTCTTAAAAGAGATTAGGTTAAAAGGTTAAAATTCACTTTCAGAAGTGGTTTAATAAAGATAAGGAGCAAGTTGCTATTGTGTATTTAACTTGTTATAGCTATTTGTTGTAAAATATCATAGTATCCTGCAGCCAGTTTCCCTTTTTTCGTTTTAAATTATGCACTGTTTGATCAGTTTCCTAATCATCACGATGCCTGCTATACTGTTAGGCAAAGACTTATGGTTATTCAACTTACTTGGTAATTTATAGGAAATAATCATGAAATGTTATGGAATAATTGCTCCCTGATATTTACATTCAAATGGTGCCAAATACACTTTTAAGAACTATGGATGCAGTTAAGCTGATGCATTTTTCCACTATGTTAGGTCAAGCTCCATCTTATTTTATTTTATTTTGATTACTCAGATGATATCATGACTTCTATCTAGAAATAATGTATTTTATAGTTTTATCAGAACAATGATATTGTTTTGTGTAATGATTATATTATTTGTCCTTCATCATGTAATTCCTGCATTCAGCTGATGCTTTCATGTGAATTTAAGTTGTAATCTGACTTACAGTAGCTCTGATGACAATATTTTATTTTGCAGAATGAAAGCACTCAACAACACAGTAACCATACTTTTATGTCATAATGCTAGTCTGCAGATTGGTATTATCCATTACAATGCAACATCTTCAGTCTGAGTTATATTTTTGCTCCCTTGCTATGCAAATGAATACTTGCATTTGAAGAATGTACCGCATCTACAGCCAGGAGAAATGTATTGTTTTCTACTTCTCAATTATCTCTGATTATATTGGCAGTGCCAGAAAGCTGTCATATATCGAGGATGACACCATCACATAATGCAATACCAATATGTTAACATCAGTATTGCATTTTACATTTATACTTTCATTTTGAAAGTCTATGAAATGCAGGGTAGAAAAATGAAGACTCTCCAGCCCATGATAGCTATTTCTATATATTCTATAGTAACTTCCACATTGTTGCAATTTCTGCTATTTCTGTCTGTTTTGAACTATTTTCTTTTTCTTTTATCAAGCTCCATTAACATTGTTCAAATGTTTTCTGGATTTGTTGTTACGTTAAACACACACACACACACACACACACACACACACACACACACATACACACACTTATATTAGGGCATGACATATTGATAGGGAATACAATTCAAGTGACAATTTTGTAGAATTCCTATATCTGAGACACCTGAGGTTTAATTCTAAGTAAGAAGTGTTTCACATTTTACATTTGCTAGTTTGCACTTTGATTAAAATAAAGTTGTATTTAGATGTGTTGCAAGACGTTAGTATCCAGGCTATGTTTATGAAAAGTGAGTTGACACATGTCCTTGGCATCAATTTATATGTAAGGGATGATGAAGCTGAGAGTTCATACAAATTATGCTCTTGTACATTATTTAAACTTCTTTTGACAATGAAGATAATATATAGAAGGTATTTTTGTTACTTTAGGTGGCCCGATTTTGATTTGTGCATGTGTGTTTGCATTTGTGTGTGTAAGTGTGTATGCATGTGCCTGTCTGTCTGTCTGACTGCATGTGTGTGTGTGTGTGTGTGTGTGTGTGTGTGTGTGTGTGTGTGCGTGTGTGTGTGTGTGTGTGTGTGTGTGAGTGTGTGCATGTGCGTGCGTGCGTGTGTGTGTAAAGTCATCCAGCTGAAAAAAAAATGTAATACTTTGGTAAAAATAAGAAGGAAAAACTTATAACCAGATTGCCACATTAACACATGGCTTTGCCCTTGATTTATACAGGCTTAGTGTGATACAGAAGCCATCTTAAATAAGGCAACAAGTTGTGGGGGAGAAGAAACAATTAGTTCACATTAGCCACTCCTCCAGACTGCCACATTAGCATGTGGCTTTGCCTTTGAGACTGCTTTGCATGCTGGGACTCCCAACAAGTGAAAGACCTCAGCAATGGACTGTTCCGCGTATTTGAAAGCCTTAGTAGGATGCAGAAACCATCTAAGATAAGGCTTCCATATTGAACAAAGCCTTTCTGAGTCTCTGGGACAGTGTTGAAGAAAGTAATATTCAGTCAAGAAATATACAAAAGTTATAGGCTCAGTGCAAATAGTAATCAAGTTTTTCTAAACAATGAAGGAAACAGAATTATACGTGAATGTTCAATAAAATGGCAAGCCCCCAGAATTGTTAATATTTCATCCCCTTCTCTTATGTCACTGCAGCATCAAGCATTAAGTTTTAGTTTGAACTTTGTAACAGCAGTTTGAGATAATTTCACTGAAATTATTTTAGACTGATAACATGTCTACCAGAAGTAATACTTTAAAACTACGATTTCATGAAGAAGCTGGGTGCATTAGTGAAAACCCAATATTGCTAAATCAGTCTTTGTTCCATATGAACATTTCACTGTAGAACTTTTTTAAAGTAACAGAGACTGAATCAGGAACAAAAAGTAATTATTTACATAGGACACTTTGAATAATACTGACTGTGCAGCTTTTAATGAATCATGTGATTTATCAGATGTAATTTTCAAACAAGTGGATAAGGGTTCTGCTGTAGTTCTTACAGCCCAGAAGGCTCACTCTACCAGTTATTATACTGTCAATGAATCATACAAAGTGACTCCTTTTCAGTTGTATATATTGGCTTTGAAAATTTCAGATGCTATATTTATACAACTTATTAAATGGTTTCTGAGAAAGTATATAAATAGTTGGTATTCTCTTACAGTATTACAACAATATAAGTAATGTTCATTTCTAATGCATATTATCTGACCATGATTATTGGACAAAAGCAGTGATCATCTCTGTGGGTTATGAGTTAAAGCCTGCTGTGCTTAAAACAGTAGATTATATAAGAGATGTTAAGCCATTCTTGGATGGTATAAAGGTAATAAATCTAAATCAGGGTTATCTGTTTGTTAAATGAATATCAATTCTTTATGTAGAACTAGCAAATGTGAAGCAGGACTTGCATTGTATTGGCTGTTTATTCACTCTTCATAACAATACTTGTCTGGAAATTATGGTAAAGTTTAACAAAATTCATATTAATTCTCAGTTTGATTTATTTTAATGGTCCATATTATAAACAGAAGTTATGTACAATTATATGGTCTCCTATTGTCCTTTAGCATGTATGTGGAAATTGTGCATATAAAGAATGAGGTAGATTGTTCAGCAGCGATATGTTTGTAACTTAAGTTAAAAAATTTATGAGGGGGTGCAGCGGTAGCATTGTTACCTCACAGCAAGAGGTTCTCCCGTTCGATTCTTGGCTTGGGTTGGGAGTACCTTCTGTGTGGAGTCTGCATGTCCTCACTGTGGTCGAGTGGGCATTCGAAAGACATGTGTTGAATGGGCATGCCTTCATTGAAGATTGGGCGTTGGGCTGGCAACTTGACACCATAAAAACCAACTGCCAATCATTAGAGCACCAGAGTTCCGCTGTGGCGACCCCTAACCAGGAAAAGCCGAAAGACAAACAACAACAACATAGCTTATTTAGTCATTCATTCATTCATTCATTCATTCATTCATTCATTCATTCATTCATTCATTTTGGACAGGGTTAAAGACAAATTGCAGCACTTTGTAAAAGATGTATATAATTGCTAGCACTTTAATATTTAAGTGGTTTGATGTATTTTAATAAACAACATGATTGTTTAGCAAATAAATTAGATCATAAACTTTTTTGGTTCATAATTGTCTAGCATTACTATAGTACCGGTTCAAGATATATTAAGGATTATATTTACAAAGCCAGTTCTTAAGAGTTTGGATTAATTTGTTGATGAAAAATGTTGAAAGAAATGTTTCTGAACATAAAATAGCATCTTTTGGTGAAAGAGCATGGTAAAAGAAAACCTGATTATGTCTTAAGCTCTACAGATCAAGAGATCAACTTGAGTAAGGTAACAGCATTTATCACAGACAGTAGCATGTTTGCAGTGGGGTGAAGGGTGCAGCTGTCCCAGGTGCAAAGTGCTGATGTGCGCAGTTACAGATCCCAATCAGTCTTCAGTGCATTATGCCGGTGCTGCATTTGTGTCAGAACTGAAGTAGTTATCACTCCATGCATGCAACAAGCTGTAGCAACTGCTTGCTACAAAGCAGCTTGCTACAGTTTAAAACTAAAGATGCTATTTTTTTATAGTTTACATGCTTTAGTGCTTCATGTGCAAAAACTGATTGCTACAATTTACAAAGACAGAAGACTATATATATATATATATATATATATATATATATATATATATGTGTGTGTGTGTGTGTGTGTGTGTGTGTGTGTGTGTGTGTGTGTGTGTGTATATACACTCCTCTAGTCACAGCTACTCAGCAGCCATTATTTAAAAATGTTAAAATATGATTGAACAAATTTCAGAAATACAAGGCTGATAATACAGCATAAAGTCTGATAAAAAAAAATCATTCAGCAGCCTTTTCTAAATTGTAGTATGCCATCATAAATAAAACTCTTCACAGCTTTAAGACCATACTCTGAGATTTAATGCTGATCCGCCATTTTAATATGAATCCTAAACTTCTGATCCCATATAAACTTTCATTCTCTTTCTCATGTTCTCTCTCTTAACACATCATTATCATTAGGTGTTGATTTATTGAACGGGGTATTTGTGTGGCTATATTATTCATTTATCAGTTCATTTAACAGCTGAAATATTGTCAAAGTTTCAAGATACCTGCACCTGTTTTTTTTTTTTTTTGGCTTCACATTTTTCATTGTTTGTGTGTAACTTTATTTTACTTTCCATCTGAGTATTCATTTTCTATTTTATAATGTTGCATTTTCCCCTATGTTGCAAGTCTACTTGAATTAAAGTCCTATAGCATTAGGGTACTAACAAAGTGAGCCTCAGCTGTATAGGAGGTGTGTCCCATGTGTAGAAGTATTTTTATGGTGTATGTCACCTCTTTGTTGATATAAAGGTCTAAATAAAATATGACAGCTGCAGTTAGCACTAAATGTCACAGAGATATACATCTTAGAATAGTACTAATTACTAAGGAGTAATGCTGCAGATATATACATCTTAGAATAATACTAATTACTAAGGAGTAATGTCACAGAGATATACATCTTAGAATAATACTAATCACTAAGGAGTAATGCTGCAGAGATATACATCTTAGAATAGTACTAATTACTAAGGAGTAATGCTGCAGAGATATACATCTTAGAATAATACTAATTACTAAGGAGTAATGCTGCAGAGATATACATCTTAGAATAATACTAATTACTAAGGAGTAATGCTGCAGAGATATACATCTTAGAATAGTACTAATTACTAAGGAGTAATGCTGCAGAGATATACATCTTAGAATAGTACTAATTACTAAGGAGTAATGCTGCAGAGATATGCATCTTAGAATAGTACTAATTACTAAGGAGTAATGCTGCAGAGATATACATCTTAGAATAGTACTAATTACTAAGGAGTAATGCTATGCTTTTAAAATGTGTGTTTAGTATGATAAAAATGCAAAGCAGAATGATACATACATATCATACAAAAAGTATCGCAATGCCAATATTTATTTTAGGAATGATTTTAAATACTGATTATTATTTCTCTGTTGCTACTCCATATCAGGGATCTCAGAATGGGATTTGGTAATAGACAAAACCATTATATTTCTAACAGTGCATTTACTTTTCGTTTTAATTTTAACACTAACGTTTTAAATGATAAAATGATACATTTAAAAAATCAGCAAAAACACAAAGGACATTTGCCAAGTGCAATGATGACTTCTTGGGTGGGTATTATAACAAAGTAAGAGAACCTCCAGGGATTTGAATTGTACAATTGTATTTTCAGGCCTCACAACACCACTGGGTGGTCTATTACTTTCCCATAATGCCCATTGTGCAGAGCAATATTACATACTTAGTTATATAAAACAGGACGCAATAAAACAATTTTTTTTCACTAAGTACTATAATATAAATAAACAGAATCAAAGCTTTGAAAACATGGGATATCTTAGCTAATAAAAATAAAATTGCTAAACTTTTTGGCGATAATCTGAAATGTTGCATTACAGGGCAAGTAATTTAAAAGATTATTTAAATTGCAGTTATATGAATAATAATGAAAGTGTTTCAATTTATTCATAGTGGGGGCCATTTGAACATCTAATATTTGAATGTGTAGCTGAACAGCAGTTACATAATATTTTAAGCGTCCAAATATGAAAACAAGTTTATATTAACAATCACTGTGGAATTTGTAAAAGCTATGGCTTAGTGTATATAGCTATATGTAAATGTACTCATTTATATGCAGGTAATCCTAAAAATCTTTACAAATGTATATTTTGGAACATCTTAGAAGTAAAGACAATAAGAATGCATGCAATCAATATATTTTAGAGATTACATATGCTTACATCTTTATAGTTCTAATATAATGATGCCCAAATGTATACTAGATGATAACTATGAAGAAATTTTTATAACATGTGATACAAAGTGGCTAATGTGAACTTAGTTCACAGTATGTTTTTGTCTTGAACAGTGATTTTTCTATAACAACATTATTTCATAACAAGCAGTTAACCAAAACTATATAGCCCATTAAGGTTGTATAGGTAGTAGTTGCTATTGATGCTCTGTCTTTTAGACCTGAGAATAGACAAGAGTGAGTCCAAAACATTGTTTACAAATTGATTTTTTTTTAAACTATGATTTTACCAATGTGAGCTGACTGCTTTTATTTGTTAATATTTATTTTAAAGTTGGCACTCATCTTGTGTGTTTTCAGTTCACTGTTTCTCATTATAACCCTAATTCATTCATCCACACAGTTAGGGAGAGCAACATTGCTGATTTCATCACTTGTGCCTGTCCTTCCCATGAATGACCTAACCAGATCAACTCAACATGAACTGCCAACTGTGTTAATATCGATTCAAAAAACCTTGCTCATGAAAAATGTCAAAGAATTTAAATCTCAATTTAACAACTGCAAGATGTAAAGCAAGCAGCTTCATCCAAAGCCAGTGAAAGAGGCTGACTGTAGATTTCGGCCTTATTGACACCTAAATTCCAAGACGAAGCCAACCTAGAATAGTTACTGTTTATCTTTACTATTTTTTCGCAGGCATCAATATCTTCGCTTTCCTCATCTCTGAGAATGTCTAGAGCTATTTATAAGGGTAGCATGTACTAAAAAGTTTGCTTTATTTACAACTTGTTGTCGACTCTGACTTCACCTACACATCCTTTTGCACCAGAATCAGCCTTAGCATGAGGCTGCAACATTGGCAAACTATCTGCAGCCTTTTTAATAGTTTTTGCTTATTAAATGTATGCCTTTGCTTACTGCAGTCAGCATGTGTATTATCGATCACTTGAAGTACTATCACCACTTTGAGTCAGCTTGTCATTTAGCTGAAAACCCATTCTAACAATTCTAAACATGGAAAATAAAGCACCTCTCAAAATAAAATGTTATGAAAATGTTAGGCCTGTGGCCTCCTATCTATGACAGAATACCAGCATTACACATCTGTTTTAGTGTTGTCATGTGGTTGTCTGTCTCTTTAGTTTTCACAAGTCAGTTCATCATACTATCCCAACTCCACTAACCCATGATCAATCAAGAGTAGTCCCAACTGAGCAAAGATTGTGCCCAGCACATCATAAATGTTTCCTCTTATGAATACAACTAATTAGGATGAGAGCTCTAAATGTTTTATTTTTTGCTTTTGTCAGTGAAAAATATATTTCTGCAGAACTACCTTGTCTTCATGAGAGTTTACACCTATATATACTATTTCTTACTCATGTAACTGCTTCAGCTCAAAAGTAAAACTGGCATCAATTAATGTTTTCAATTAAACAATGTGAAAACATTTTTCATCAGTAAATCATGACATTTGTGGCACTCAAAAAAGCATTGTCAGTTTCACACAGGCGTTTTACAATACTTTTCTCAGAAATATATTTTCAGTCATCTTGTAATTTGTTAGCTCACACAGGAATGATAGGCAATTTAGTTTCTCATTTCTTCCTTGTCACACAAGTGACATATTGCAAAGACATTACTCAGAACAAAGGAAAGTATGGAGCACAGAGTTATTATCCTGATTGTGGCACAGGCAACATCAGTTCAGATCATCTCTCCATTCACAACAGTAGCAGGTTAGGAGATGGATGTATGCACTGACCAGTTTATATCCCCTCTCCTATGCTGGGATGAAGCTATGAAAGTTTTTTTTTTTTTTCACTACAGGGACCCTATCTAGTGGAAGCTTGTGATGATGGGGGTCTTGATAATCTGGGTGTGTGTGTGTATCACAAATAATTGGAGGAACTGGATCACACTGTGATAAACAGAGGACATTGTTGCACATTTGATCTCCCAGGAGTATGATTATTTCCCATCCAAGACTGTGTTAATTGCATTAACAAAATATTTCTCTAGTGGCTGTTCTATGACATATCCTTGTAAATTGCCTTTCGAAAAGGGATGAATGATATATGTAGGGAAATGAAAGAGGGTCAGTGCTGATAATAAATTTCCAAAAATTAAAAAATCAAGAACAAAGCAAAATCCTATTAAGAAAGCATATAGTCTACTAGAATCTACAAATGTTATATAAATTTAGTGCCACATTGACTAAGTCCTAAAAGCTATATGGTTCTATAATAAATGTTGACTTTATCTCAGTGACTACAATGGAAAAACTGTGAATCACAGACTTCTGAAAACTTGAAATATAAGTTTTCCCTGTAGACCTAAAGTATAATTATATTTAGTTGTTATATAGTAGGAGTATGGAGATATATGAACCATGAAACTCAATAACAGTTTTCATTCAAAGTGATACTTTTAATTAAAAGATTGTCTTAGGTCAAATTGTAGAATCTGGCCATGTCAAGCAAATGTGTATGGAAACATGGTCCAAAACATTGGTACATTTTGTAAATGTTATGATGTGTTCACAGTTTACCCTAATTGCTCCCATTCCTGAGACTGTGGTATCTGCAGGAACTGCAGCCATTTTATCTGCATAACTTCTAGTAAACATCTGGTGTTTCTTATTTATGTATTTATTTATTTGGCATTTGCTTACCAGGAAAGTCCAACTGGGTTATGAGGTACCTATTTTCAGTGGAGACCTAGGGAGAAAAGCTCCAGATACATATGTTTAAAAGAATGAAAAGCCTAGACAGACATAATAAAGTGATAACATTCAAGTACAAATATGAAAACAAAACATTAGTTTGTCAGAATGAAAAGTTAACAGACATAATAAAGACACAACATTCAAGCACAAAATTTGAAAAAACACATTAGTTTGTCAGAGTAAAAACTCAACAGACATGATACAGTCATAGTATTCAAGCATAAATTATATTTAAAGCCTGATAATAGGAAGATGCAGCATTATTTACATAATAGATGATTACCATAATGATTATTAATATTCTAGACGGTCATGAAATTTGGCAACAGATTATATTGGTGAAGGCATAGGATAGTATGAGTAGAAAAGGTTATGGTGCGATAGAAGGGATAGTAGGAATAGATGTGGAAAAGGTGATTATGCATAGATGAGGGGAGGGAAGGAGAGGATAAGTTAGTAGTGGGGATAGAGAGAGTAGAGGTAGAAAAAGGTATAGTACCTCAGCCTGGGCTCATACAGGAGCAAAGCCAAGCTATGTTGAAGTATTCTTTTATAGAGGTTTTGAGGGAGTGGAGATAGTAGCAGTTTTGATAGTTAAAGGAAGGGAGTCCCATAGTTTTGCCACAGAGCAGGTATAAATGCTTAGGCCCAGGGTTTTGTTGGGTTTATAAGTTGAGGAGATGCTTGCCTTCAGATCTTAGACATTTGTTTGGGATGTAAAAGTTTATTAATGGGCCAAGTACAGGACAAGCTAGTGGGTTGTGGACGATTTTGCATACTGTAGTAAGATGTATGTATTGGAGTTGGGGGGGGTTCAAGTCATCTTTGGAATGTAGGGCTTTACAGTGATAAGTCAGAGGGGTTGTGTTTATGGCAAATTTGGCAATTTTGTTATACCAGCTTTCTAGTTTTTCTCTTAGGGAGGTCTGTAAGTTAGTTAGAATTGTGGCCCTTTATAACAGAGATAGGTTTTGACCAGGATAATTTTGGTAGCTGCTGTGAGGAAGTGTTTATTCCTCTATAGCATGCCTAATTTTAGGCGTTTTATTTTTGATACTGTTTTATATGTGTAGGTCAAACTTGAGATTATCGTCAATTTTGGTACCTAGTAGTTTGGCATGCTGAACAAATTCAATTTCAGTATTGTTGGCTGAAAAGATCTTGAAGTTTGCTTATTTGGATCTATGGTGTTTATGGATATAGAGAAGAGCTTTGTTTTGGGGGAATTCAGTAAGAGTTCAGCAGTGAAGAGCCATGTTTTTTATGGAAGAGAAAGAAAACTAAAACTTAAAATGCTAGGAATATAGATTGAGTTTGTAATATGTCCATGTCCAAGTTGCCAGCCAACTGGTATAGTCAGATATATGGAATAATTTCCCCCTCAATCAATGCATGAGTCTTGGAATCTTACTTATAGGCTTATTCAGGGTAATGAAGTAACAACCATAAAATCAAAGCTGACATTTAACCAGTAAGAGTATACTAAGACATAATTCTCTTCTGACCAGAGACTGAATTTACTTATTTAAAAAACACTACTGTTTTGTCAGTATACTGCAAGCCACAATAATTAATTTCTACAATCCGATGAGGTCAAAAGTCAGACAGTTATATTCACAAACTAGCTTAACAGTATATATGAATCTGGAAAATCTTTTAAGTCCATGTACTTGTTTACAGGATTTTTTTAAATAGAAATTAAGTCGGGTCATTGATCTTTGCAGACTGCATAAGCAGACTATGAGACAAAGAGAAAGGGAAACAAATATCTGCCAGTAATAGAGGATTGCATTTAATATATTTATTTTAACTGCAATAATACAAACAGCCAGTCAAGCAACAGAAGAAGTCTGTGTCGTGTTTTCAAGTCCCGTGAAAAGGTAGGTCATTGTTCCCCTCTACTCGTCACGCATTAGACCCATTATAGAGTACAATGCCCCTTTTGGTATGTACCTCACAAGGCATCTACAACAACTAGAAAGGCTGCAAAAATACCTCAGAAAGAGGATTACCAGCCTCAAACAGATGCCCTACGCAGACAGTTTCAAAAAACTCCAGCTTTACTCCATTGCATATCGCCTACTCAGTGGCGATCTCTGCCTAACATACAAAGCTATGTCAAACCCAGAGCTGTTGGACATGATCCACTTAAAGAAATTCCAACCCCTCCAGGCTACACGCTCTGGGTACCTAAACCATGTCACCACAATAAACAGAACATGCTGGAGGGATAGATTCCTGTCCCAGAGACTTCCCATACTCTGGAACAAACTACCTATCTATGTCAAACAAAGCTCCTCATTAGCACTCTTCAAGAAAAATCTTGATGATTGGATGGGAAATAGGAAATTCACCCCAGGGATCACTTTTGTGGCTCTGCTCAACAGGGGCACAGGAAAATAATTTTCTTGGGTGGCGAAAGCCAGGGTACCTTTTTGGCTAGGCATATATAAGCCCTAGGCCCAATAGCCTAGTACCTACCTATGAACCTATCTAAAGGAACACTATAGAATCATTTATTGTCCATCTTCATTCAGATACCATGTTTTGTAAAGTCTCCTTTCCTCTTAGAGACTAAGTCAGGTCATATTTTTTTCTGTGAAGTCATATGGGAAAATTACCCACCTTACACCTTTATGACTAACCTGATAACTGTGAAGATTCCTAGCTATTATACATAAGGTAAATTAACCACAGAGATCACTAGCATACACAACATTTTCAGTGGAGTGCTTTGTTGTTATGAATAGTAATAGTATTACTCTGCATGTTACAATACAATGACTCAGTCACCAAAAAATGTAAGGTGGGCATCCTTGTTGGATGCCCACTTTTAAATGAGATAAATCTAGCAGACTTCTTTGACAATAAATTCTACAGGCAGAAGAAAAATAATAGGACACTAAATCTAGGGTAAAAAAGAAGCAACATCATATTTTGTCAAATACTGTTTCTGTACTGGCTAGATTTGAAGCATGTCTTAGTTTTCAGTCATAGTGAGGACGTGTGCCAAAAGTTTGTTATATGTTTATGGGACACAAACCTAGTTGATTGAAACCTGACTTAGGACAGCCATACAAATGATACATATCAGTCTTATCTTGCTTATGTTTTTATAATCTTATGTTAGTGAAATACAATATATTGGAATCCTCTCTGCAAGGTACCAATTCACTTCAGGCTATTTCTGTTTTGTAAGTGCAATAAGATCGGTTCCTTGAGAAAGTTATGGCTACAAGAGGATATGCAAAAATAAACTAAGAGTGAAAAGACAAACAATAAGCCCTCAAAGCCATTTTTGACAATGCAGAAGTGCTTCTAGTAATTTTATTTTTAAGGGAATAAAATCCAAAGGCTGCATTTATTCTCAGACAGAAGATGTGATCAATTTGTAATACCACCAAATCTGAGAGAAAAAAGCATACCTGAGGGTATGAAACAGATCTATAGTAAGGAAAGGTTTACTAATCATGTAATGGGCCGTTTCTTTCCTTTCTTTCTCTCTCTCTCTTTATTTTTTAGCTCTTCAGTAATAGAAAATACTCCTTGTGTTACATGAGATCACGCAGTAGTGCAGTATTTTTCTGTCTGTTCTGGATACAATTTGCTTATGATAATTATGTCATATCACAATTTCCTTATACTATTTTGTGAGTTCCTGCTCATAAGGTTCCAAGGATAATCCATTATCCAAACTAAATAATGTAGTCCTGTCTTGAGTGAAGATAATATATTTGGAATTATATACCAACTGTCAGACAGATACCCCATCTCAAACAGTGTATGCTTTTTTACAACATACCTGTTCAAAACCAGAAAAGACTGAAGTAGAGAGTAAAACAAAAATTAGTTAAATAGGCATTCTGGAAAAAGCCATTAAACAAAGTCTATCATTTAATATATTATGACAATATGAACATGGAAAATATAATATGGCTTTCTTAAAAGTTTAATCCCAGCACATCTCATTGCACAAAATAAGTAAATTATTTAAGAAAAGTGTACATCATGGCATATGTGTCACAGATATAGTATGCCTGGTTATATCCTTCAGTCTTGGCAAGCCTTACATGCAACTATATCTGGATCAGAACTACCTTTTCATATGCCAACTGGAACGTAATATAGAGGAAATGATAGATTACTGGAATCTAACAAATGCAATTTATAAAGCTAAGATTACAGTATTGGGCAATGCTGGTTTGTATTTTTGTCATGTGACTGATCAATGTTAATATCCATTTATTGAAAATTTATTATAGTATGCAGGAAGTAAAGCTTGACTACATCAACATCAGAGGGTCAGCATTAGATATTTTAGTTGATTTGGGCAATAAGAAAAACTTAGTGGTGGACTGTTTAATTCAGTTCCTTGGGGTCTCTTGATTGTATGAGTTAGTTTTCTAGCTAAACTCTGAAATGATATAAGGCATTTTGATAGTTTACATAAATGTGTGTTGGAGAGATAAGAAGGTACCTATATTCTGAAATATAATACTGTTGCACCTGCTGGTATAAACAATGAAATACCCAGGAATATAATATTTTGAAACTATTTGAATTATATGTTTTTGGCATTCAGAAGTTTTTTTTAATTACAATAGAGCATGTTTTGTATTGAATTTTTTTAATTTAACTGATTGTGACATCAATACTTGTTGACCTGGTCCACATCAATAAACACACAACACCAGTGACATTTGATGACCTTTATTAAACTTCCATAAACATGATCGTTAACCAATAATTATAAATTTTAACCAAAACATGACACAGGTGATAACATCCATGGAAAACAACCGTAAGGGCAGCGTAACCACTCACCCTTGATAAGCAGCGTCCTCCACTTGCTCACTTATCTTTGCAATAACAAGGCAGTGTTAACCCACTCACCTTCAGTTTATTTAATTACACTACCATCGAAATAAGCAGCTCTGCTTGCTTAACTTATCCAACAGAGCAACCGCTCACTTTCCTTCCCAACTTATTGAAATGCACATCCAACATCAGAGGGGGAACAGAAGAGTGCAAGCCTGCCCCTCTTCTCTGCCTTCCCAAACTGAAATAACCACAATCCCACTAAGAAAAAGGGGGAGGGTGGGAGGCTAGCAAGTTCATACCAAAAATGTAATTCCTACTTCAGTTACACTTGACAAAACTCTCTAAGTCCCACCCTACCCTTACCTCATTTCCTCCTAAACATCCCTCCATCCCATTTAATCCTATCCTCCCCCTATTATCCTAATTCCTGCTAATCTGTGTGTCTAGCCCCACTTGAAGATGTCCCAGGACAAAATGGTCTGTTCCAAACCACACTTGTCCTGGTCCACTTCAATAAACACACAACACCGAATGACAATTGATGACCTTTATTAAGCTTCCTTAAACATGATTGTAAATCAATAATTATAACTTTCAATCAAAACATGACACAGATGATAATAACATCCATGAAAGAAAACAAAATAACCATAAGGGCAGCATAACCACTCACCCTTGATAAGCAGCGTCCCCCACTTGCTCACTTATCTTTGCACTAACAAGGCAGCATTACCCCGCTCACCTTCAAATTATTGAATTACACCACCACCATCCAAATAAACAGCTCTGCTTGCTTATTAACTTATCCAACAGAACAACTGCTTACTTTCCTTCCCAACTTATTGAACTGCACATCCAACACCAGAGGGGGAACAGAAGGCGGCAAGGCTGGCCCTCTTCTCCACCCACCAGCCTGACCAGGCTGTTCCCTCTCTCTCCAACCAAACTTTCATCAATCTAACCACCAGTAAAGCACTAGGTCAAACATCATTCAGTATACCCTCCTCCCTAACCAAGCTGGATCAAAGTTATTACCTTGTAACCCTATGCATAACTAATGGAAACAGCCAAATACCTCACCACTGAAACAAGCCACTGACCCCTCACTTATACCAAGGTAGCAAACCATAACCTCATCACCTATCATAACTACTGACATGATGTAATTAAACCATACCACCTGGCCACAGAAAGCCTCACAATGATACCTATAGGCTTAACAGCCACTAAACCCACGAATTAGCTCACCAACACTGAAGCCATGCTCAGGCAAATGCATCCACCATGCCACATTGCAACCCCCTAGTACCGCCCAATTAATTTTTTTTTTTAATTAACTGTCCAATGAATGTAGAACCTCTCTTAAATCACTACAAAATTCCCTTTAGTAAAATGCTACCAACACACCAACTACCAATTCTAAAAAATAAGACACTTAAACCACCAACATGGCCGGTAGCAGTATGACCATAAAAAACAAACCCACCACCGTCATGGCCAGCATCCCCAACAATAGACCAAGGCAGGCACACCAACCAAAACAATATGCCAACAAACTATAGAAAGACCAGTGCCACCAGGTCACAAAATGTCCGTGACACACTTACCATCCAGAATATAGTGAATCAACCCAGCCCAGTCTATCCTGAAACTGCAGTAACTCAAGGTTAAATCCTCCCTTCAAACCCCACATCTAACTCACAAGCCTAACTGATGCAATACAACTCAATAATCCCCTACCCCTGATATCTGCAATAATATCTGACCCATTCCAAAGAAGACCCCCACTACCCTTAAAACATAGTAAAATTCTACACTAAAGCCCCCCCATACAAGAGCAAACAAAAGAAGACATTACCTTGTGCCTGCAGTGAAGAAAAGCACAACAAATCAACGATTCAATATTCGCTGCACTGCAGGCAACTGGTGACCTCCTGTCATACTGCTCCGTCAGCCGAAAACCCTCCTCAGGTTCTTCTCTCCCTGTCAAGTCCACATTTCTTCAGTCCCCCAAGTAAATACCAACTCCGCATGTCCCAGTATGCAGTCAGAGTGATCTGAAAAAAAAAAGACTGTAAATACTCCACACACGCATAAACCAAATTCTTAAAGACAATTATACACCACCGAAGGGATATCTCATTTACCAACTGCATAAAATGCAGACACTACCAGATGGAAAACACCCCTGAAAATTAACTCCATTAGTAAAGGTACAACAGCTAGCCCTGCTTAATAAAGCAAGCTCTTATTTATAGCTACAATTATCACTCTTCTACCAACACAGGAGGTCTCAACAAAATTAATGACTAGACAAAGAAAAATTAAAACCAGCCACAATCCTACTGTACAGCCTCGTAAAGAGCTACAAACTCCCCTATGGCTCCACCTATATGCCATTAGGATAAGGGCAACATTCGCCCTTGCCCTTTTTAAAAACAAACAGCATGCACAGCACTCTGGATTGTGAAAACTCACTTACCTGAATATGACTAGGTTATGAAAAAACCTCAGGACCATAATTCTGGAAACCACTTTCAAGTGCAGAATAACAAACTTAACATCATATTGTTTACCACACCTCAAACCAGCATCTCTCGCAGCCTACTCTATCTTCAAAATGAATTGCAGGACTCCACAATCTTAACAGTGTTAATCTGCGGCTATTCCTCAGCCTCCCCCTTAAAGTTTTTCATCCCTTAGGATACCTATGCAACTAGCAAGGAATTGAAACCTGGCTTACATCTACAAAGAAACCCAAACTATGTCTTGCTTATACCTTCTAACTTCTCTGACAATGACAAAGCATCCAGTTCCAGAAAAATCCCAAAAGCACCTGCATACCTGCAATGTTTCCTGAAACCCTATTTACAACTAACTGAGTAGAGTAGGATCACTTGATACCTCATTGTACGCCACTCCAGCAACCAGAATATCCACCCAGCAGAATCCATTAACTTTCAACTCTGCTTCCTTCAGACCACTGACCTCTTCCCACCTGTGACCTCACTGTGTGTAGCTCCAGCATTCAAAACCCCTTTGCAGCCATTATCCAATGTGTGCCTCATAGGTCGCTTTATGTAGTTATGTAGTTGGCTGAGGTGTATGCCAGCCTACAAAACGTCTACTGCAGTACCATTAAACACTGTAAATAAAGAAGTCTATACCAAGAACAAGCCATAAGCAACTGTGAGGCAAATTCCCAAGACTAGAGAAATTAGTTTTTACACAATTAATGGGCTTACCGAATTAAGAGGGTAAGGGAACAACCAATGTGGCAATCCTATCAACCTCCTGCAACAAGAAATCTAGTCAAAGTCACACAGCACATGATAAACCCTGCCATGCTACCCCTATGGCTGCAGGGAGGACATATGGACTCCACTGCTACTGAATCTGACCCATAAATCGAATCAATGAACCCACAAGCTATTCCCCTCCCCAAATGTTAAAAGTATCTTCCTTCAGTTCCTTACCTACCTTCGACTGCCCCTCATCTGTGGTGCCTAAGTATAAGAATCCCCAAACAAAACCTAAACAGCCAGATACCCGTATGTGCATTCAGTCACACATGTTCAATAACCCTGATAACATTTACTATGTTACGTCAGAAAAGCAAGTCCCCTGTTCAGTCATTCTGTTAAACACACAACCACACGGGCCATCAAAAGAAAACAGCCTCAGTGAGGAAAGTATTTCCATCTTACTGCACTTAGTGAGCATCCACCCCCAGCCCAGCGGTGTATCCTGCCATGGGCATGAACGGTAAACATGAGTAGAATTGGGACAAGACCCAAAGAGGGAGAGGTTTAACTATTGCTTTACAAACTTAGAAAGTTGACAAAATAACAAGCTTGCACCAGCCTGAATTTACTGAGGGGCAGCTTAAATTAACTAAAGGGTATAAAGTCTGAATTATGAAAGTTATAGTATGTGTGACCAATGCCCTAGTAAATGTACAATAAAGCAAACTACCTACACAGACGCTATCAGAAACTGAATGAGCTGAATGAGCAAACAGTATTTACATCTCATGAAACACATCAGCATGCTGTTAACTGAAACTGCTCTTAATAAATGAATAACCCTCCAAATTCAAAGTCCTGACTTATTTCTATGACTAGATACCAGTTGTTTCCAACTGAACCATTATATGACCCTCATAATACCCACCTTCAACTGGAGTCCCCCACCATAATATATGTATTATTATTATTTTTTTTTATAATATATATATATATATATATATAGATAAAGTAAAACACTGCACTAGCCCTCGCTCCCATAATGGTTAAGACATCACCACCAACCATTATACTTAGGTGCCACAAAGTCTGCGAAACATCTCCCATCATGCCAACCCTCACAGCAAAACTCAAACAACCACTATAATGTGGTGCTACGGTCCAGAATAGGGACAGATCTAACACTACTCCCCTTTTACAAAGTTATTAGCTATTAATGGGCATGTTAACCCAATTCTGGAACCATTAAATATGAAACACAAAGGTATGCAGTGACTGCATGCAGTGACTTCACTTCCGCGTGGCTCCCTCCCCAAGAAAAGACATGCCTCCTAACTCATTCTGAAACCACACGCATGTCTCCCAAGAAATCCCAAGCATCCTATCACCCAGCAACTGCAACTCTAAACCTGCTGCCAGCCAACCACATGCACCATAAGCTGCAGATGAAAACCACAATTCATACCCTGCTGGACCCGTTCCATTCCCCTAACCCCCATCAGCTCCATACAACTCATTTAGGTGTATAATAGAGAACACTTAGCAAAAAACTGCAGCAAGCCAGTAACCCAATCCTGGACCCTGTACCTGGAAGCCAAAATTCAAACCGTCTTGTCAGAGACACTAAAAGGGAAAAAAAAAAACAACCTTACCTCCCAACCTTTTAGCACACAAATTCTAGACAAAGCTTGACAGAAGGAAGGGGGTGCAATGGCCCCAATTAAAGGACAGGTTTGCAACATTGCTCTTATAACTTAAGCCGCTGCTAGAATAACAAGATTGATGTTAATATGCCTTTTTCCCCACAGGATCTGACGTCTGAAACACAAACATTTATCCCTATATAGTGACCTCAATACTCAAATCATCCCAGCAAGGGATCATCCAACGGAAGAAAAGCCTATGCAACAGAGACCCACCAAAAGGTGACAAACAAATTCCTCATCCTCCCTCCCCCCTCGACCATTGACAGTACTATGTATACGAACATTATTGGCATCACAGTGAATTTCATTTACACATCACATTGCATTTTGGATTGAACATATTTAGCATAGTTCAGAGCTGCAACAACCTTTGAATCTGTCCCAAGGATTTCTGCTGTTTAACCTGTCACAACCAAACAGTAAAAGTATGAGAACTTTCAGTCAAAAGAAACTTTTTTTGGTGAACATTATAATCATATTCTCTGGACATTATTCCCAATGCACAAAGGTCAGAACTTGATGTTTATATTACCATTTGACTCCAGAGACCATCAGTGTTTCATCAGTCTCTTTCAAAATGTGTTTGCAGCTATTTTGATGTGCATGCTTTGGGATAGGTTCAGACTTTAGGTAGTCACACACCCAGAGAGGAAATGATGATGCCTGGAAGGGTGTACATGTCTGATCCCTAGTTATTAAAGGTTTGAATGTCTGATTCCTGGACATCAGAGGTATGGATAAGCAGCAGCTCCTTGATGCTTATCAGATATAGAATGATGCAATAGAAATAGCTTGATATTGTATAGAAGGCTGTGCCAAAATTCATAACTAAACCCCAACCTTCTACCTCATGAAAACTTACTGAAAAGATGGAGAAATGCATTTTCTTGAAGCACTCCTCAGTATGGAGAACGTCGACATCTGTGCAGTAACCGAAACCTGGGTCAAGGCTAAAGAGATCACCCCAGCACTACCAGGCTACAACTCATACCACAGGTTTTGACCGCAGAACATGGACTGAAACACAAAAGGAGGGGGTGTATCCATATACATCAAGGATACCTACACCTCCAGGTTAGTGGTGCAGCATGATACCTCTGAGATCATCCATGTGCAACTAACATCGGGTAACTCTGCAGTGCAAATTGTGGCCTGCAACAGATCACCCTCCATGACCCAGGACCACCACTCCACCTTTCTGGAGACACTGGAAAACATGAAGTTCCTACCAAACACCCTGATATTGGGCGATTTCAATTACCCTACCATTCACTGGGAAAACTACTTGTGTACAAATTCCCAGGCCCAGTGCTTCCTGGAATTCATCAACTCAAACGCCATGGATCAGCTGGTAAACTCCCCTACCAGAGGTGAAAACATATTGGATCTGGTCATCACCAGCATGGGCAACAGGTGTTCCACACCGGAGGTCAACCCGTCACTGGTTAGATCAGACCATAAACTAATCACTCTGGATGTCCACACCCCACCACCACCCCCAACTAAGGAAACCACAGTAAAAAACTTTTCTAAAGCAAACTTCACCTTACTTAAGACAGAGGTGGTAAGTTTTACAGCCCCCACGCTAAAGGATAATGCTGCCCAAGATGCAGAAACCTTTACAAATGCACTCTATGAGCACCTACAAGGATGCATGGATCATGCCATCCCTAGCAAAACCAAGACTCACTCCACTAAGACAAGGAAACCAGTTTGGTGGACCCCTGCAATAAACAGGTTATACAATAGAAGGAGGAAACTAGTTCAGAAAAAAAGCAAATCCCAAGAAGGAAAGACATCCCTGATCAGTATCAGTAAGAAGCTGAGGTCCCTCATGAAATCATCCAAGGCTAAATTCGAAAGGAAAATAGTCAAGGATTCAAAAGATAACCACAAAGCCTTCTTTAGCTATGTTAAGAATCTAAGTGGCAGCTCACAGATATGCACTGAACTAGTGCAAAATAGCACAAAATATACTGAACCTAATGATATTGCCAACATCCTGGCAGATAGATTCAGTGCAAACTTCACCCCCCGCTCACCTCCAAAAGGGCCCACAACAATACCGGAAAAGTGTAGTGTCCCAAAAATCACAGATGCACAGGTGAAAACAGCCCTTTCAAAAGACAAAAACACAGCATCAATGGGACCAGATGGTGTCCCAGGCTGCGTCTTGCATGAACTACAGAATGAACTAACCCCCCACCTAAACACGCTGTTCAACCTCAGCCTCTCCACAGGCTACATGCCCATAGAATGGTGCATAGCAATGGTTATTCCTCTCCACAAAGGAGGGGCCACAACTGACCCTGGTAATTGACTGACTAGCCTGGTCTGCAAGGCTATGGAGCGCATCATCATGGAACTCATTAACAAAGACATTGGGAACCTCCAAACACTTGACCTGACCCAGTTCGGCTTTAAGGGCAGATAATGCCTTCTAAACCTGATTGACTTCTTCGAGACAGTCACCAAGGCCATAGACGAGGGAAAGGTGGTTCACACAGCCTATCTTGACCTCGCCAAGGCTTTCAACACCATTCCCAACTCGAGTATTACAGAAAAACTCGCCAGCCTGAACATAAACCCCTACATCACGAGATGGGTTGCCAACTGGCTTACAGACAGAACTCACACGGTAAAAATAGCGGGCTCTAGATCTGACTCTAAACCAGCCACAAGTGGTGTCCCGCAAGGCTAGGTCCTGGGACCCCTACTGCTTGGCATATACTTCTCAGAAGTACAGGCAAACACAGGAGGACTATGACTAACCAAGTTCACTGATGATTGCAAACTGGGAGCCATAATTGACTCTCTGGCTGACACGGACATCCTCCAAAAGGGCCTTACTGAGACGGACACCTGGTGTCAAAGTCATGGCCTCAAGCTGAATGCCAAAAAATGCATAGTCATCCCGGTTGGGAAAAACAAAACACCCATGAATTACCACATAGGTGGCAGCCCCCTTAATACAGAAGAGGTAATAAGAGATCTGGGGACCCAGGTAGATAGTAATCTCTCCTTTGACAATCATATTGCCAAAGTAGTTAGGAAATCCTTCTATGTGGCCCATCTAATTACTAAAGGGTTCACATCTAGAAATAAAGAGGTTATAGTGCCCCTCTACTCATCACTCATTAGACCCATCATAGAGTACAATGCCCCATTTGGGATGTACCTCACAAGACACTTCCAACAGCTGGAAAGACCACAAAAGCACCTCACCAAGAGGATTACTGGTCTCAAACATATGTCCTATGCAGCCCGACTGAAAAAACTCCGGCTGTACTCAGTGGCATATCGCTTACTCAGAGGTGATCTCTGCCTGACATACAAAGCCATGCCCAACTCAGAATTGATGGGCATGCTCCACCTAAAGAAATCCAAGTCACTGAGAGCCATGCGCTCTAGTGAGCTAAACCTCGCCACAACAATAAATAGAACATGCTGGAGGGATAGATTCCTGTCACAGAGACTCCCCATGCTTTGGAACAAAATTCCAAATTACATCAGGCAGAGCCCCTCACTAACACTCTTCAAGAGAAACCTTGACGAGTGGATGGGTAACAGAAAATACACCCCTGGGATCACTTCATTGGCTCTGCTTGACAGAGAATCAGTTAATTAATCAATGGGCCGGTGAAAGCCGCCACACTCTGTCTAGGCTTATAAATGCCCTCAGGCATATAGCCTAGACAATGAATACCTATGAACCTAAAATACTGCCATTTTTAGGCAATGCCAAACTGAAAGTGCTTTTGACATAGAAAATCAAAACCAAGAAATTCTAAAGGTGTTACTGCTCAGTGCTAGGAGTCTAAACAAGAAACTCCATTCTTACAAGCTCTCCAAACCCTAGAGAATGCTGATGTCTGTGCGGTCATTGAGACATGGTTTAAAGCCATTAAGACAACAATAGTAGTGCAAGGCTATAATGGATTCCACACATTTGGACCAACTACAACACAGACAGGGACTAAAGGTGGACATCAGTGATGTACTTGAGCTTCTTCATGTTGAAATCACCATACGTAAAATCCCATACCACCTACTTGCAAGCTATAGGTTCTTCTCTATGTCCCAGGAAACCCATAACATGTATTTACGTTTACGGGGAACACTTACCATCCAACCCAGTACCATATTCACGGGTGACTTTAATTACCTATTATTGAATGGGAATTATACACAATGCCAAACATGTAGGCATTGAGGCTCTTGGATTTTGTAAATAGAATCAACCTGGACCAGATTGTCAATAAGCCGACCAGAGATGCAAGCATACTGTATGTGTTCCTCACTAATATGGGAGAGTGCTGACACCCCTAGAGTAATATCCTGTTTGGTAAGGTCAGACCACAAAACGGTCTCCTTTGAGGTAAAACTAAAACTCAGAACCCCAGCTAACCATGGGATGTTCAGAAACTGGTTTACTATTGTTTTGTTGAATGACACTCACGCGGATTTCAAAATTGTGGAATCACAAGGATGACTGGTAAAAACAGTGAACCACAACATTCTAAATGCTTAAAACTGAAAACATTGAAGTGAGTGGTTATTGCCAAAATCACCATTAACTCTAATGGTGATCTTAAAGTAAAATTCAAACTGGTTGAAATGTTGACCATCATTTTTACCATATTCAACATATAGTAAAACCGGCATTCACATTTTCAACCATGTGAGTTGATGAAATGACTCAAATATATTCTGATTTCAACAAAATGATAGTAAACCCTTAAACTACTGTAAGGCTAACTTCATATTATTAAGTGACAAACTGGAAAAGTTTCAAGTCCCCATAAACCCTGGGAAGACTGTTGCCTACATGGAACTGTTCACAGAAACCCTATACAAGCATGTTAATAGATGCATAGAGACACCTGTACCCAACAGGAATAAGAACAGAACTACCTCAAAAAAAAGCCACCCTTGTGAAATCACAACATCAATAGACTCTATAACAGAAAGAAGAAAATATTAACAAAAATTAGGAAATGCAGCACCCATCAAGATAAAAACACTCTCACCAAACTAAACAAACAACAGGGATGATGAAGTAAAGCCTACCAAAGCCAAACTGCCAAATTTGAGGTAAACGTGGGTTACAGGGTTAAGAACAACCACAAGGCATTATTTAGCTATGCCTACAACCTCAAAGACAATGCACAATTGTGTACAAAGCTCATTGTTAATGGAGTCACCTGTACTGAGGCAGAAGATATAGAAAACCTACTGGCAGGCAAATTCAGCTCTAATATTACCCCTTTCTTTTCCTCAACCGTCTCTCAGGAAATATCATTGAATACAAACCACCCCCCACTATCACTACACAATATATTCTCAATAGGCCTAGAAGACATCAGAAATGGGTACAGACCATATTCCATTATGCTTTCTAAATAGCATGAAACATGACCTATCAGGATCTCTAGAATTGCTTTTTAACAGTTGTCTCCAAACAGGCTTTGTGCTTAACGAATGGAGAACAGAAAAAGTCATACCTCTTCACAAAGGTGGGCCATCTACAGACCCTGGAAACTACAGGCCCATAAGTCTTAACAGTCTCATATGCAAAGCTATGGAAAGAATTATCTTACACATAATCAATAAGGACAAAGAAAACACCCGGACACTGGACCTGACCAAATTAGGTTTCATCAAGTGCAGGTCATGCCTATTCAACTTGATGGACTTCTTTGAAAAGGCCCCCAAAGCAATGGATGAGGGCAAAATGGTTAACACTGTCTACCTTGACCTGGCCAAGGCATTTGACAGATAAACTCCACTCAGGCATTGCTGACAAACTCAAGTGGTTAGGTATAAACTCTTATGTCACCCAGTGGATAGCTAGCTGGCTCACAGACAAGACCTAGGAAGTTAGAAATGGGGAGTCCACCTCTACAAAGTGACCAGTCACAAGTGCAGACCCTCAGTGACTGGTCCTGGAACCTGTCCTTTTTGCATTTACTTTTTTATAGTCAAGGTCAATGTCAAAGGCTTCTGTCTGACCAAATTTGCAGACAATTGCAGATTAGTAATTCAGAGAATCCCCACACTGACACAGATATTTTCCAGGAAAGACTGACTCAGACAAATTACTTGTGTCAGAGCCATGGGCTAAAACTAAATGCAGAGAAATGCATAAAAGTATCCTTCAGGAAGTCATCCACCCCTGTTAACTATCATATTGACAGCACACCCCTTAGAGTTGACCAAGTAGTCAGGGACTTGGGGACACATATAGACAATAATCTAGCCTTTGACCATCACATGTCTACAGTAGTGAGGAAATCATTCTATGTTGTGCAACTTATAAAGAGACGTATGGCATCAAGGTCCAAGGAGGTCATTGTTTCACTGTATTCATCATTTATCATACCTGTCATTGAATACAATGCCCCCTTTAGTATGTACCTAACCAGGCACATCCAACAAATGGAATATCTGCAGGGGTTGCTAACTTAAAAAAATATGGCATATAGGTAACATGTCCTATGGAGACTTCCTCAAAGCCCTATCCCTATATTATGTGTCCTATAGGCTGTTGAGGGGAGGTCTATACCTGGTATACAAGGCATTGTTAGACCCCACCCGGATAGACCTCCTACATATCTGCAAAACAAACGGCACAAGGATTACCCATTCTAAAGATATAAACCTTGCCTGTCGTATAGCTAGGACCTGCTTGAGAGACAAGTGTGTACCTCAAAGACTACCCCTTCTTTGGAATAGGCTCCTCATCCATGTGAAGCAGAATTCCTCTGTTACCCAATTCAAATGTGACTTGGACAATTAGATATGGAACAGGAAATCCATTCCTGGTTTGGCACCTATGTATGTAATGGACACTGGCAACTGGTAAATGTTCCATCTCCTGGGCCCCTGCTTCTAAAATTTTCTTCTACCAAGCCCCCTGCTTACACTTATCAAGGGTACCAGAACTTGGCAGTGATTTTGGATGCATGGCTAGGTTTAAAAAGACCCTAGTGGTCATTAGCCTAGCATACACCTCTGAACCTCTGAACCTAAAAACACTCATCCACTAACAGATTTTGAGAGTGAGAAATCAGGCCACAAACTAGCCTACCCAGTCTTCTTTTGTAGGTTATAATTCTAATGATGATATAGAAAATGGTGACGATGATGATGATGATGATGACTGTGATGGTGGTGGTTACAGAATTTTATCCTTTCTACTGGACAATGCCATGCTTCACGTGGACAATGCCATGCTTCACGTGGACAATGCCTATGTTGATGATTCTGTTAACTTAAAGAAAGGCCACGTTAAGTGCCCATCCAAAAAAGCTGTCATCCCCAAAGGCGTACTTCTTAAAATGTATTAGCGTAAGCCTTTTTCCATACCAATATTTATTACATTAGATTATTAGATTATTAGATTCTTCAATAACTTCACCCTGTGCCACCCTAAGATAGGTCCTGATGGACTTCTGTAGATTGTTGCTATTTGTACAGAAATGTTGGGTCTCATCCATTTACAATAAAATTAGTCTCTATCAAAAGGTTTCAGCATCAGCCCGAATTGCAAAATCTATTATTTGATAAAGAAAGCAGAGTACCTGTCAAATTTATGAAAATGAGGTATGTGAGGACCTTCTGGATATCAATTGCATAATTAACAAATCTATAAGGCTCACTAGATGTCTGATATCTAATGATAAACTGAGTATTTTACAAGAGAAATATTAGATAAATCCCCTAGAGAAATGTTGTCTAAGTTAACAAAGAGTGTCAAGGTGGAATCAAACAAACAAATGTGGATGCAGTGCAGTGAATGCCTGCTTTTGAGCTGCTTTCTCTGACAATCTAACAGGAACCTGTATATGATATGGAGCGCAGTCTTTCCTTAGGATGTTAAGGGAAGGCTTCAAAGGCCCCACTTGACAAAACATTTCCTTTTTGATACACCCTCTCAAAAAAAAAAATGTTCCAAAATAATTAGAAGAATAAAAACAAAGGTATGCAGAACACTGAGGAAATATTTCATTCATGTCCCCCAACATTCAGTTTTCTTTGCCCTGACAAAAAAATACTCATTTTACATAAATCAGAGAATACAAAAACAGCTTAACAAAAAAAAGCAGTTTCTGAGAAAGCACTTGTCTTGAATGGGAAGGAGATGACATCAACAGTAAGAATCCCACAATTATTAAATGCAGAGGCATCATAACACTTTCCAGGCCTTCTCGAAGCAATGGATATTGGAAGCAGAATATTTTTATTTGTAATTTATTGAGAGCACATACAATCTTTAGAGAGCTCTGGCTATCCAGCATCAGATCATACTAATTCTGCATCAAAACATCAACTTGTTCTGGCATTAATGCTTCTGCAAAATCTTCATGATGTTCAGGCAATAAAATGAATATTTGATGTAGAAAATGAAATAGGATTTTAGTCAAGATTTGTTTTCCTTGTTTCAAAGAAAGCAATGCACTAGAAGTCCATCATTCACCTGTCTTACTGGAAAAGTTTATAAAACCATAAAGCCTTGCTGGATCTGCAATATGGAGAGCAGAAGCTTTTGCATTAATCGAATGACCTAGATTTGATTAACAACCTTGAGGTTAGAGGAGCTGTTAAGGGGGACATGAAGAATGATCGAACAGATGACAACCTGTCATTCTCAGGGGGAATGGAAGAAGGACATGCAGGAAAGTACGCCTTCACTAGCTTAGTAAAGACCAAGAACTAGGGAGGCCATTGGTAATGTAAAGGACAAGGGCACAGGAGGGGCATCACTGGGGCGATGAGGATGACTATATTGCAGTACCCCCTGCACTACGATATGTAATGTAGTAGCTGGAATGCATATGGGAAAGATATAGCAATCCATTTCCTGCAAGCTTTCCAGACACTGGTAGCATACCGGCCCTTGCATCCATTGTGCATCTGAGCCTCCCTTCCTCACTTGGCATCTAAAGCCTTATTTCCTACCAGGGACTGCAGAAATCACCTGGCAAACAGACACATCCATGGTATGCCAACAAATGTAGTGTCCCCAGAAAAAATGGAGTAAACAGATGTGCAGAAGATAAAATCAGCACTGACTCCTGCCAAAGCACACTAACTGGAAAAAGTTGATAGTAAATAAAAAGACATATAAGGCGCTAGACTGATAGCCAGATACTGTAGATCTTCTTCTCTTTCGGCTGTTCCCATTAGGTGTCACCACAGCAGATCATCTGTTTCCATTTCTTCCTGTCCTCTGCATATTGCTCTGTCACACCAACCACCTGCATGTCCTCTCTCATCACATCCATAAACCTTTTCCTCTTACCTGGCAGCTCCATCCTTAGCATCCTTTTCCCAATATACCCAGCATCCCTCCTCAGCACATGTCTAAACCAACACAATCTCACCTCTCTGACTTTGTCTCCAAACCATCCAACCTGAGCTGATCCTCTAATATACTGATTCCTAATCCTGTCCATCCTTGTCACACCCAGTGCAAATCTTAACATCTTTAACTCTGCCACTTCCAGCTCTGACTCCTGCCTTTTTGTCAATGCCACCATCTCCAACCCATACAACATAACTGGTCTCACTACCCTCTTGTAGACCTTCCCTTTCAGTCTTACTGGTACTCGTCTGTCACAAATCACTCCTGACACTCTTCTCCACCCATTCCACTTTGCCTGTACTCTCTTCTTTACCTCTCTTCCTCACTCACCATTACTCTGAACTGTTGATCCCAAGTACTTAAACTCATCCACCTTCACCATCTCTACTCCCTGCATCCTCACGATTCCTCTAGCTTCCCTCTCATTCACACACACATATTCTTTCTTAGTCCTGCTGACCTTCATTCCTCTCCTCTCTAGAGCATATCTCCACCTCTCCAGGATCTCCTCAACCTGGTCCCTACTCTCACCACAGATCACAATGTCATCTGCAAACATCATAGTCCATGGGGCCTCCTGTCTGATCTCGTCTGTCAACCTGTCCATCACCACTGCAAATAAGAAAAGGCTCAGAGCTGATCCTTGATGTAATCCCACCTCCACCTTAAATGCATCTCTCACTCCCACTGCAGACTTTACCCTCATACATATCCTGTACCATTCTTACATACTTCTCTGCCACTCCTGACTTCCTCATACAATACCACAACTCCTCTCTAGGCACCCTATCATATGCTTTCTCCAAGTCCACAATGACACAATGCAACTCCTTCTGACCTTCTCTATATTTCTCCATCAGCACTCTCAGAGAAAACATCACATCTGTAGTGCTCTTTCCTGGCATGAAACCATACTGCTGATCACTAGTCATCACCTCCCTTCTTAACCAAGCTTCCACTACTCTTTCCCATAAATTCAAGCTGTGACTGATCAGTTTTATCCCTCTGTAGTTACTACAGCTCTGCACATCACCCTTATTCTTAAAAATAGGTATCAAAACACATTTTCTCCACACTCAGGTATCCTCTGACTTTCCAAGATTTCATTCAACTATCTGGTTAAAAACTCCACTGCCATTTCTCCTAAACACCTCCATGCTTCCTCTGGTATGTCATCTGGATCAACAGCCTTTCCATTCTTCATCCTCTTCATAGCTGTCCGTACTTCCTCCTTGCTAATCTGTTTCACTTCCTGATTCACTATCCCCACATCACCCAACCTTCTCTCTCTCTCATTCTCTTCACTCATCAGCCCCTCAAAGTACTCTTTCCATCTGCTCAACACACTCTCCTCGCTTGTGAGTATGTTTCCCTCACTATCCTTTATCACCCTTACCTGTTGCACTTCTTTCCCAGCTTGGTCCTTCTGTCTAGCCAATCGGTACAGGTCCTTTTCTCCTTCTTTAGTGTCTAACCTTTCATACAACTCTCCATATGCCTTATCCTTAGCCTTTGCCACTTCTCTCTTTGCCATGCACCTCATCTCCTTATACTCCTGTTTACTTTCTTCATGTCTCTGACAATCCCATGATTTTTTTACAGTGTAAAATTCAATTAGATAGGTAGTGTTATATTATACTGTTAAGGTCTGGGTAATTTTTTTGGCTTATAGAAAAGTTTGTGTAATGCAGTTAGCTGAGAGAGAGATAGCTGGTGTGGTAGCGCTAACCAGTTTAATTTTCTGAGGGCTAGGCAGTGGCGTGTTCTGTTGTTACAATTTGCTACAAATTTGGTTATTTTATTATAACAGTGATGAAGATTGGACAGTTGTGAGGCTTGAAGGTTAGTGAAGATTAGGGCAGCATAGAGGAAATATGTCAGTAACCATTTGAAATGCTGGGACCCACTACAGTGAACCATGAAATACAGAGACTGAATGACCAGAAAAAAAATACTTACACATATTACATATGCCCTGTTTTTGTGTAGAGAAAACGGAAAGGTTTCTGAGAAAATGTATTTATATCCTTATGACATAATCAGGGGGTCTGGAAAGAATGCATTGTACAAGCATACAAAAAGCACACAAAGGAAGGTAAGAACTGCTCCTTAAAGGAAGGTAAGAACTGTTCCTTAAATGAAGGTAAGAACTGTTCCTTAAAAGAAGGTAAGAACTGTTCCTTTCAGTTTTTTTTTCTGAAAGAGCTGCCTACTGATCTGAAGGGAGTTCCATGAGACAAAAGACTGAATGTCAGGAACAGCTTTAGTAGTTATCCTTAGATGCAGCTAACCCCTCCAAGTTTGAACACAGGTATTTCTATAGCGCCTGTGTTACAAATGATCATAGCTATGCTATAGACTCAGCATACAGTAGAAAGGCTCGAATAAATGTTCATAACAATGTTAACAAATATCTGCTGTTAATCTTTAAAATTGAGGATTTCTTACACTAAAGATTTACCGAAATATGAATTTCATGAATTTTACGAAATACGTATTTCTGATAAAATTTTACAGGAGGTGATGTAGTTTGTTTTCATTACATGTTTGTTTGTCTGAGTTAAAAGGTTATTAGTTGTTTGTATTGTAACAGTTCAGAAGACGTCCTTGGGGATATAGACAAAAGCATTTAACTAATAAAATTGTTTTTAATGATTACATGTGGCTGTTTACATGGTTATGTTTTCTGAAGAGAATTCCATTTTTGACTGTTTGTGTTCCTGATATCCATAATACAGGACAGTGCTTCTTTAATTTATTTTTCCTGCATTTAAAACTTTTTATTTTTACTAAGTCCAAAATGGCCTTTTCTTGGAATATTTCCTTTTCTCTGAGTTTTGACAATTTTAGAGTTGGTATACATAAATTAAGGAGGTGCAAGAGGTGCTGGACCCCTGCAAAAAAGTAGTTTAAAGGAGAAGGATGATGTTTAATATCTACTCTTCTCCTGTAGTGTTGTACTTTTTTTTCAGCTTGTCGATCCTCAGCATTTCGAGAGCCAACATTTCTATAAGAAGCCAGAAATAGCACAAATAAAGAATGTAGAGGCTGCTCTTCTTCTGGCTATGTCATTGAGGTAGGTGTTTACTCTATACAGTGTACCTGGGTTTTTGATGATTTTTTTTTTAACTACTTGTGATAGATGGTGGGCAAATTTCAACTGGTCATCTCTGATTGCACCAAGTAATTTTGTGTGATATAGTTGTTCTATTATGGTGTTGTTCGCAGAGATAATAGTGAATAATGGGGTCTATATTAGTACCCACCAAAAATAACCCCTGCACGTAAGGAGTTGCACGGCTAGAGAAGTATCAAAAACAGAAAAAGGCAAGCCAGCAAGAAGTGGACCGCTGATAAATAAGTAGTTTAATAATAAACTACTAAAGCAACATGAAAGCTTACAAACAAACCGGTTTCGGCCCGGATTTTAACCTGGCCTTCTTCAGTGTTTTACAGAGAAGCCAATCATGAAGTATTTTTATATAATCATGAAAAAATGATGATTGGTTGACAAGAACTGCTATACTCATGAATATTCAACAAAAATGTACTCTCCAGATTTTTTATAAACATTCATTAAGCCCTGGGCTAAAAAGTGCACCAAGTTTGGTAATCCATTTCTTTTCTTTAACATCGAGTTTTTTATGCCAGCCACATTTGTTAGTTCTATCGCCAATAAGTTTGTCAATAATTGTAAAATGAAATTGTGCCCTATTATGTACAAGTGTATATTTATATAGGGCATTAGATGTTCTTTTACATCTAATGTCACTCAAATGTTCCGACACACGTAACCTAAGTGGTCAAGAAGTTTGCCCAACATAAAATGAGTGACAAGTGCAACATGCCATATATATGGCCCAATCAGTATTACAATTGGCAAAAAATTGAATGTCAAAAACTCTGTTACTATTTCTACTAGTGAATTCTTTTGTTTTCACCATATGTTTACAGTTGACACAATGACCACAAGGAAAACAACCAATGAGTTTGTCCCCCAAAATAGTCGTGTGATATACCTGGGGTAGGGTAGATTCAAAATGATGTTTATAATGATTGAAATGTCCCGCTAAATTCTTTCCTTTACGAAAGGAAAAGGAACATTTATTAGGAATGAGTGTTTGGATTCTGGTATCCGCTTCCAATATATTCCAATTGTCCTTGATAATGTTCATAAATTTATTAGTGTTTCTGCCAAATGTGGTTGTAAAACGCAAAATGTTTTTGGTAATAGGTTTCTTTTTGTACGTCAAAAGATTTGATCTGTGTAAACCTGAAGCATAATTTAGAGCTATTGTAACATACCCTGAGTTATAACCCCTATCAATAAATCTATTGTGTAAATCTTGAGCATGTTGAGCAAAACTAATATTGTCAGAACAGTTACGTCTAATTCTGATAAATTGTGATTTTGGGATGTTTTTGGCGATATGTTTTGGATGAAAGCTGGAGGCGTGGAGTATGGTATTGTATTGGGGAAACTTCCTGTAGATTTCAGTTTTTAAAGTATTGTCCATATTCCTAGTTACCAAAACATCCAAAAATGTTATGGATTTTTGATCATAAGTAATAGTGAACTGTATTCCCCATTTGTTATCATTCAAGTATTCCATAAATTCCTGAAGATATGAAACATCTGATCTCCACACCATCCAGCAATCATCCAAATATCTCCGCCAAATATCAATTTCAGGTAGAAACAAATTATGAGTATCATCATAAATCATAATTTGTTCTATATAAGCCATGAACAGATCAGCATATATAGGGGCAAAAGACGCCCCCATTGCTGTACCTCTGATCTGTAAGAAACATTCCTGATTATAGAAAAAAACATTTTTAGTCAGCACATGCTCAGTCAGATTTAACAAGAAGGTATTGAATCCTGGTTGATACATATTAGATTTATAGAGCCAAAATTCAATAGCATCCAGTCCGGCCCAATGTGGAATATTAGTATATAATGAGCTCACATCCAATGTACAGAGCCACCAGTCTGAATCCAACTGCATATCATTAACAATACCCAAAAATTGAGTAGTGTCCTGTATTCGAGATCTAACAAATGACAACAGAGGCTTCAAATGCATAGTAACAAATTCAGAAAGTGGCTCAGTAAGTGAGCCCATACCCGACACAATGGGCCTGCCTGGTGGATGTAAAAGGTCCTTATGTATTTTTGGCAAAAAATAAATATACTGTCTAATAGGGTCAGTGATTGTTAAATGATTTAATGTTTTTTTGTTTATAATCCCATTATCAAATGCAGAATGTAAAAAACCATCAATTTCCTTTTTAAATACAGGGGTGGGATCCAGTGGCATTTTGGTGTAATATCGAGCATCATCCAATTGTTTATGTGCTTCGATATCATAATAGCTCCAATCCAACACAACCACTGCTCCCCCTTTGTCTGCATTGATAATGACCAAATCTTTATTGCGTACTAGTTCTCCCAAACAGGACATCTCACCATCAGTCATATTATTGGACATAGGTAAACAGTGATTGAATTGAAAATGTAACTCATTTAGTACACTACGTAAAAATAAGTTGACAGTTGGATGCATAGGGGGTGTGAATGATGAAGCATGATATTTAAAGGTATCCATTTGTAACTGTTCAACATCCCCTTTGTCCTGAAAAAATAATTTGAGATTAATAAGTCTGCAAAACGAAAATAAATCTTGTGCAAAATTATCCTCAGGAACAAAAAAACCCAGAATAAAAGATAATCCTTTATTTAGTAGAGATATTTGTTCAGCTGTAAGTACAGTGTTAGAAATATTACATACATTATTTACTTGTTCGTCAGTACTTCCATCAAATTTTGTAGACTTGTAACTTTTCTTGTGTTTCCTACCACCCCTCCTCCCTCTGTGTTCCCTAAAGGGGGTGTATAATTTTTTCGTTTGGGAGTTGGGGAATCCATGGTGGACTGTGTTTCTGTATCTGTCCCTGATGAGGTATCATAGTCAGTAGATTCAATATTATTACCACGTCCTTTAAGTATAGAACGCGGACGTTTCCTTTTGGAATTAGATGAATTTTTATTTTTGTTTTTGTTGTATAATGATTACAGTCATCAATAGACTTTAACACATTCTCTATTGAGGACTGTAATCATTATCAAAATGACACTTTCTTTCCTGCTTTATTATCAAAACTTAGTACTGAATTATTGAATTTTGACACTGTTCTAAAAGAAAGAAAACTTAAAAAATTCTCTCATGATCTTTCTGATTATGAGAAGGGGCAACCTTTTAAAAATATTAGACATGTTAGATTCCAAGATGGGTACAACAAAAACAAAATTTGATGGAAGTACTGACGAACAAGTAAATAATGTATGTAATATTTCTAACACTGTACTTACAGCTGAACAAATATCTCTACTAAATAAAGGATTATCTTTTATTCCGGGTTTTTTTGTTTCTGAGGATAATTTTGCACAAGATTTATTTTCGTTTTGCAGACTTATTAATCTCAAATTATTTTTTCAGGACAAAGGGGATGTTGAACAGTTACAAATGGATACCTTTAAATATCATGCTTCATCATTCACACCCCCTATGCATCCAACTGTCAACTTATTTTTACGTAGTGTACTAAATGAGTTACATTTTCAATTCAATCACTGTTTACCTATGTCCAATAATATGACTGATGGTGAGATGTCCTGTTTGGAAGAACTAGTACGCAATAAAGATTTGGTCATTATCAATGCAGACAAAGGGGGAGCAGTGGTTGTGTTGGATTGGAGCTATTATGATATCGAAGCACATAAACAATTGGATGATGCTCGATATTACACCAAAATGCCACTGGATCCCACCCCTGTATTTAAAAAGGAAATTGATGGTTTTTTACATTCTGCATTTGATAATGGGATTATAAACAAAAAAACATTAAATCATTTAACAATCTCTGACCCTATTAGACAGTATATTTATTTTTTGCCAAAAATACATAAGGACCTTTTACATCCACCAGGTAGGCCCATTGTGTCGGGTATGGGCTCACTTACTGAGCCACTTTCTGAATTTCTGACTATGCATTTGAAGCCTCTGTTGTCATTTGTTAGATCTCGAATACAGGACACTACTCAATTTTTGGGTATTGTTAATGATATGCAGTTGGATTCGGACTGGTGGCTCTGTACATTGGATGTGAGCTCATTATATACTAATATTCCACATTGGGCCGGACTGGATGCTATTGAATTTTGGCTCTATAAATCTAATATGTATCAACCAGGATTCAATACCTTCTTGTTAAATCTGACTGAGCATGTGCTGACTAAAAATGTTTTTTTCTATAATCAGGAATGTTTCTTACAGATCAGAGGTACAGCAATGGGGCCTTTGCCCCTATATATGCTGATCTGTTCATGGCTTATATAGAACAAATTATGATTTATGATGATACTCATAATTTGTTTCTACCTGAAATTGATATTTGGTGGAGATATTTGGATGATTGCTGGATGGTGTGGAGATCAGATGTTTCATATCTTCAGGAATTTATGGAATACTTGAATGATAACAAATGGGGAATACAGTTCACTATTACTTATGATCAAAAATCCATAACATTTTTGGATGTTTTGGTAACTAGGAATATGGACAATACTTTAAAAACTGAAATCTACAGGAAGTTTCCCCAATACAATACCATACTCCACGCCTCCAGCTTTCATCCAAAACATATCGCCAAAAACATCCCAAAATCACAATTTATCAGAATTAGACGTAACTGTTCTGACAATATTAGTTTTGCTCAACATGCTCAAGATTTACACAATAGATTTATTGATAGGGGTTATAACTCAGGGTATGTTACAATGGCTCGAAATTATGCTTCAGGTTTACACAGATCAAATCTTTTGACGCAAAAGAAACCTATTACCAAAAACATTTTGCGTTTTACAACCACATTTGGCAGAAACACTAATAAATTTATGAACATTATCAAGGACAATTGGAATATATTGGAAGCGGATACCAGAATCCAAACACTCATTCCTAATAAATGTTCCTTTTCCTTTCGTAAAGGAAAGAATTTAGCGGGACATTTCAATCATTATAAATATCATTTTGAATCTACCCTACCCCAGGTATATCAAACGACTATTTTGGGGGACAAACTCATTGGTTGTTTTCCTTGTGGTCATTGTGTCAACTGTAAACATATGGTGAAAACAAAAGAATTCACTAGTAGAAATAGTAACAGAGTTTTTGACATTCAATTTTTTGCCAATTGTAATACTGATTGGGCCATATATATGGCATGTTGCACTTGTCACTCATTTTATGTTGGGCAAACTTCTCGACCACTTAGGTTACGTGTGTCGGAACATTTGAGTGACATTAGATGTAAAAGAACATCTAATGCCCTATATAAACATACACTTGTACATAATAGGGCACAATTTCATTTTACAATTATTGACAAACTTATTGGCGATAGAACTAACAAATGTGGCTGGCATAAAAAACTTGATGTTAAAGAAAAGAAATGGATCACCAAACTTGGTGCACTTTTTAGCCCAGGGCTTAATGAATGTTTATAAAAAATCTGGAGAGTACATTTTTGTTGAATATTCATGAGTATAGCAGTTCTTGTCAACCAATCATAATTTTTTCATGATTATATAAAAATACTTCATGATTGGCTTCTCTGTAAAACACTGAAGAAGGCCAGGTTAAAATCCGGGCCGAAACCGGTTTGTTTGTAAGCTTTCATGTTGCTTTAGTAGTTTATTATTAAACTACTTATTTATCAGTGGTCCACTTGTTGCTGGCTTGCCTTTTTCTGTCTATATTAGTACACCGAACTTTCAAAATTTTGAGTGTTCTAATATCGAACCCTATTAATCGAAAATTTAAAACATCGAACATACAGAACAGCAAATTTTTTTCCTAGGGAAAATATTTGCTGTTCTAAAACACATACACACAACACAAGCACACCAAGCAAACAGGAATCCACACACATACACCTAAATACTTACACCTAACCCTATACTAAACTATACATACACCACTAACTTTCCACTTACCTTAACCCAAACCCTAACTCTAAAGTCTGTCACTATCGCACAGTCACCTCACCTGCGCCCTAACCCTAATTCACCTACCCTGCCCTAATACTCACGTCCACACAATCGCACACTTACCTAACCCGCGCCCTAAACCTAACTCACCTACCCCGCCCTAACCCTCACGTCCATACAATGGCACACTTACCTTAACCCGATCCGTAACTTTCCACCACAGCGCTGAAAATACCGAAACAACAGAAACGGACAACCAAATTCTTTCCCTAGGAAAAAAAAATTTGTTTTTCTGTTTCTTCGATATTTTTAGCATTCGCTGAAAACGGGTCGATATTAGAATACTCAAAATTTTGAACGTTCGGTGTTCTAATATAGACCCTGAATAATGTTGTTTTAGTGGAGATGTGTTTTGGATTAAAGAGCAGTGAGGTAGTTTTGTGTGGGATTATTGACAGGTGTGAATTATTTAGCCATGTTTCAATTGATAAGAAGGATTATTGTGCAAGGTCTTAAGAGTTCAAAGAAAGATTTAGCAGAGCAGATTAAAATCAAGTCATTGGTATATTGAAGTAGGACAGCATTTTTGTAGCAGTGTAGAGGTAATTGATGAATATTTTGAAAAGTATGGGCCTGGTATAGATCCTTCTGTGACAACAATAGTTACAAGCAAGAAGGTGATAAAATCATTTTTCTATTTCACTGTTTGTGCTCTGTTTGAGAGGTAGCTATGGAAACATCACAGGTAAAGGGTTGGTGAGCCCTAAGGATGAGAGTCTATGTAAGAATTTCTTGTGGGAGACTGCATCATAAGCTTTTGATAAGTCTGGGAAGATGGTGTAGAATAGGCTTCCATCATGTCTATGGGTGTTGCCAATATTAACAAAATTCAGCAAAGCAGTAGTTGTGCTTTGAAGGGGAAGGAAGCCATGCTGGATTGAAGACAGAAGCTGGTTATCTATTAGGTAGTTGAAAATTTGCATATGAATGCATTTTTCTGATCTTTTTGATACAGGTGATAAGACGGCAATTGGCCTATATTCTAGATCTGTATTGAATCCACCCTTGTGCAATGGAATAATGAATAATTTGATTATTGTTTGTAGTGAGTTAACATGAGTTGTCCTCCACTGTGCTTCTTCCCCTGGTTGAATTTTTGGCTGTGGTTTCTTCATTGTGTAGTTTGGACATGACTGGACATGGTTTTATTCAGGTGATCTGCATCCCCCATACCTTTAGCTGTATAATATATGCCTCTGCAATTTGTGATTTTACTTTCATTTTAATCTTAACAACAGAAGGGTACACAGAAGGTAACTATTTTTCTTTTGGAGAGGTAAGGAGGAAGGCACTATTCCCAGGTAGGATTTATAGATCCTTGTAAGCATTTTGTCTTTCAGTTTATTAGAAACTATAATTTTGCTATTTTGAACATTTAGCTCTGGGTACAACCTACGTAGTTTTCCTCGAAACTAAAAAAATAATGCCGAATTTCTTTCCTTATTCACAATTTGTATTCAGGACATCACAGGACATCACTGGATAAAAGGTTGTAAAAAAAGGCTCCTTGATACACCTCAGAACATATAGAACTCTATGACTTCTGTGGGCCTAATGACTCCCAAGCCCATGGCTTTGTACAGTTACTTCCTCAAGATGTATTGCAATGGAGCCTTGGCCACTTAAGATGTGTTAAAAGGTTGGAGGAAAAGGGTATGAAGTAAGACTTAAATGTGAAAAAATAAGACAGAAGTAATCTTTCTGGATGGTGAAGGGACAGGTTGGAGAGGAAACTGGGAAAAGGCACTGGAAAGGTGCAGGTGGAACTCTTGTGCAATAGGGGTCACATGGATTCCTTTGTATATGACTCCATTTCACCTAAGGCTGGCCTTGTTGGTTGCAGTCAAATAGCTGAGGTAAATATAATCAATAAAGTAGCCATAAAGAGGGGGTACTGAGACAGTCTGTGGATGAAAGTGAATAATTTCATCTCTTGTTTGATCACAGTTAATGGTCATTGACCTAACATAGTAGAGATCCCCTCCATTCAAATTAGCCCCTATTATTCAGTTGCTTCCGGAAACCACCCCCCCCCCCCCTTAGTTTGAAGGCACCACTCACTACTGGCAATGGCAATGACTCATTTAGTGTAATCAAAGCTGGTATTGTCTTTTCTAGTTTTATGTAAGGATATGCAGGTAGGCCGAGGAACAAGACCAGCAAAGCAACTTGGAAATATTAAATTGTTTATCCAAGATAATTCCCAGCAAAGATGAAATGTCACTTGTAATGAGGAATGTGGACCTGCACTTGTGTTCACAGAAAATGTCTTTATTTGAATCTGCAAAAAGTGAATTTAAGCTAGCATTACAATATCAGTAGCATCAAACTAATTTACATAACTCACTTGTACACTTATTATTACCAAAGTCAGTCCATTTTGGTAATTTAGAGCTTGGTTTAAGTGTGCATCACTTGCATGGAATATGTGAATGAATCAATGTATAATAACAATGTAGGCAAGTTTTTTTTTTTTTATACAATACCAATTTTCATAATGGAATAGCAGATTAAGTGTTTCTGATATGTATCATTCAGCACAAAGTGCAGACCACCTATTTACATGCACAGACAACCTAGTTCTGCATCCCTTGGCCAATCCATCTTGTGGTCTAGTTCATAATGTCATCAACTGTATGGTCTCACTGAATACTGTTATCATTTGCTAACATGTTAGCTTCACATCACTGGCAGCTCTGTACATATTATCACTTTGTATCCTCCTTACAGGTCTTATGGATACCATTCTGAGGGAAAGACTTCTTGTTCCCTGTATTATTCAGCTGGTGTAATATTGTCATACAACAAGACTCCATGACTTAGACATTTGCATATAAAATTTAATAAACTAATAAGATGAATTCACAGTTACAAGCATGCTGTTAAAAGAGTTACAGCTCTGATATTGTTTAAACACCAAATGAATCTTCAGCTCTATTTTTAACACTTTGCCACTGGAAAAATGTTTGACCTTTATAAAAATGTATGTGTAATTTCTCACTAGTAACATTTGTCTGATGATAATTGGCAAAGAAGGTAAATTACCTCAGAATTTGTCATCTCCACATTATATAAAGTGAAACATTAAAAATATTATATTTAAAATACTTTTCTAGTGCTATGCAGTATTCTTTATTTCTTTCCAGTGCTCATTTAATAGTAAGCTTATTGGAGCATTACCACTTTGGGAAACTGTGGCTACAAGTTGTGGTCCAGGAATATATACATTGAAGCTGATCAGTTGTTTGCATAATACCTGACCCAGCACCACACAATAATAAGTTTACCAGCTGTTATTATGCTTCATCCCATAGCTTTAGGTTTTATTTGCTCACTCTCTGTAGCTAGTTTGTCTCTAACATATATAACAATAAGGCTTGGGGTTTCGTTCAGATGTTTTAATACATACAAACACATCAGGATAGATAGCAGCATCATTAAATATGATCAAACTAGTTAACACTCAGAGCTTACATACATGCATGCTTACATCTCAACAGCTAACTACAAAATGGCAGTCAGGCTTGCAATAGCTTCTTAAAGTTATATACACATATATTAATCTACAGTCTCCACTTGGCATACTAAATGATTATGTGATTATTAGCAAGGCCACTGATGCAACAGGTAGCACACTCACCTTTGCTGTTGAAAGACCAGAAGGCTGTTTGTTTTATTCCCATTCCAGGTTATTAGACTGTTGATATTACAGTGCAGCAATAGGAGGAATTCTGCACCCCTGGGTGTGTCAACCTTCGGGTGAGACATTAAACCATGGTCCCCTCTACTTGAGTTGGTTTTAGCTCAGGTGGATGTAAAAGATCCCATGGCACTTATCAAAAAGAGGAGAAGAAGTTGCCTGAAGCCCTGACCAAATTTTCCCTAGTAGTAGAAATACCACCTCAGGTCCTCCCCCCTGAAAAGAGGCCACTAGCCTAGTGGGAGTAACCTGGTTAACAAAGGATAAGTAAATAAATAAATAAATTACAGTCTCTCCTTTATCATGTAGTGCTCTCATGTCATCATGAAAAGATCTATTTATGTCAAGTGTGTTTAATGTAGTTAAGCAATGAATATAACTAAATGAAAAAATATTGTGCAAAGAAATAATGACGTCATCCACAGCTCTGCACATAAGGTCCAGTGACTTTCAATGTATACCTCTGAGCAAGGGTGGCTTTAGGCTAGGTAAGGCTCAGGCAGTGTCCACTGCTAAGCCTGTGTCAGAATCCATTTATACAGCCTTTGTGTGTGAGGACCATTAGCCCTCAGAAGCTCTGAAGGTCGCAGTATTCTGTAGTGTATTTAATTTGTTTGATAAATGCTTGTAAAACTGAGCAAGTGACAAAAGGATCAGTCACTATCATGCAGACAATTTCAGCAAAGCACTTATAGCCACATCTAAGTCCAGTTTAGATATCAGATTGTAGTAAAAGAGGATGGCCATGTAATGTATTGCACCTTTGTTTTGATCAAAGGTTGCTTCACATTACAATATTCCACATTGGTACACATAAATTACAGTAACCCTGCAAAGCCAGAATAACATACAAACAGCAGCAGGGAGCCAGTAATTCTCCTCCACAGACAGCCCAAGCAATGACATCTACGCAATGCATATCATGTGTCATTTAAGTGGTCCATTTCACTTTGTACAAATCCACACTAGTCTTGCAAAGCCAGATAGTAGTGACTGCTTAAAAATGAACAAACAGAGGAACTACTAAGAGGATCAAGTTACCTTTATCCAGCCACCCCTAACCCCCAACCCCACAGCTCTCAAACTCTTACCTCCAGAATCAGGGACAAATCCAAAAATAATCAGGAGCACTTTTTTAAATATTAGTACTATTAATAAGAGGAGTTGACAGAATAACAAACTGTGAAATAACAAAAAGAAGTCCTTAACTGTAAGCATTTTGTTATTTATTAGATGTAATTCACTATCTTTTCTTCCAAAATTAGCAAAATCAAGGACATTTGAGAGGTATGCCGAACTCCATCCCAGCAAGTATAGCCATACGGTCTGATGGCCATGTAATAAGTTTAACCATTGCTAGTCTAGTCCACACAAACAAGTTGTCACACAATGCTGAATTACAAGTTACTCCATATATCGCTAATATTTGATTGATCACAGCCAGCATCACATAAAAAAATAATATATAATAATGCTTACTTCACTGATTCTGTCTTGCACCATTCCTTTCAAATTTCTAGAATCCCCTGGTAAGCCAAAAAGTAAAACCAGACATGGAAAGTTATTATTTTAATTAAAACGAAATGTCATATTGATGCTAACCCTCAAGTAAGAACACCCCCACCCACCGAGGAACCTGGTAGGCTGTGAGGCAACCGTGTTTTGTTGGAGCAAAGTACTTCATTTCATTTATTTATGTTTTAGAGCATGTCTCTGAATCTCTGCAGTAGTTGTTAGACTGCTGTGAAATTCCTTTGTTAAGTGTTAAATAGCTTGGGGGTTTCTGCTAGCATTAAAATCTGTGTTGGTTACATTTCTAGTAATCATTTTAAATCGAGTTGCTGGCTACTGAGACTTCTCTGCATACATCAACTGGACATAAGCTGATTTAAGTATATTTTCTGCACTTATTTAAGATTTGAGTGAGAACATATTGTGTGTCTTGCATTCAGTAAATATTGTGTGTGTCTCTGAATGTCTGCAATAGTTAGACTGCTGTGAAATTCCTTTGTTAAGTGTTACATAGCTTGGGGATTTCTGCTAGCATTAAAATCTGTGTTGGTTACATTTCTAGTAACTATTTTAAATCGAGTTGCTGGCTACTGAGACTTCTCTGCATACATCAACTGGACATAAGCTGATTTAAGTATATTTTCTGTACTTATTTAAGATTTGAGTGAGTAAATATTGTGTGTCTTGCATTCAGTAAATATTGTGTGTCTCTGAATCTCTGCAGTAGTTGTTAGACTGCTGCGAAATTCCTTTGTTAAGTGTTAAATAGCTTGGGGGTTTCTGCTAGCATTAAAATCTGTGTTGGTTACATTTCTAGTAATCATTTTAAATCGAGTTGCTGGCTACTGAGACTTCTCTGCATACATCAACTGGACATAAGCTGATTTAAGTATATTTTCTGCACTTATTTAAGATTTGAGTGAGAACATATTGTGTGTCTTGCATTCAGTAAATATTGTGTGTGTCTCTGAATGTCTGCAATAGTTAGACTGCTGTGAAATTCCTTTGTTAAGTGTTAAATAGCTTGGGGATTTCTGCTAGCATTAAAATCTGTGTTGGTTACATTTCTAGTAACCATTTTAAATCGAGTTGCTGGCTACTGAGACTTCTCTGCATACATCAACTGGACATAAGCTGATTTAAGTATATTTTCTGCACTTATTTAAGTTTTGAGTGAGTAAAAATTGTGTGTCTTGCATTCAGTAAATATTGTGTGTGTCTCTGAATCTCTGCAGAAGTTGTTAGACTGCTGTGAAATTCCTTTGTTAAGTGTTAATTAGCTTGGGGGTTTCTGCTAGCATTAAAATCTGTGTTGGTTACATTTCTAGTAATCATTTTAAATCGAGTTGCTGGCTACTGAGACTTCTCTGCATACATCAACTGGACATAAGCTGATTTAAGCATATTTTCTGCACTTATTTAAGATTTGAGTGAGTAAATATTGTGTGTCTTGCATTCAGTAAATATTGTGTGTATCTCTGAATCTCTGCAGCAGTTGTTAGACTGCTGTGAAATTCCTTTGTTAGGTGTTAAATAGCTTGGGGGTATCTGCTAGCATTAAAATCTGTGTTGGTTACATTTCTAGTAATCATTTTAAATCGAGTTGCTGGCTACTGAGACTTCTCTGCATACATCAACTGGATTGGGAGGGTGGCTTAATGGCTAAGGTGTTTGCCTTACAAACACAAGGTGTAGGGTTTGAATCTCACAAGGGATAATTGGCTAGGCTTAAAATGGCTCGCAAGGGCAGTTAGCTTAGTACTAAAACTATGAAACTATAAGCTGATTTAAGTATATTTTCTGCACTTATTTAAGATTTGAGTGAGTAAATATTGTGTGCCTTGCATTCAGTAAATATTGTGTGTGTCTCTGAATCTCTGCAGTAGTTGTTAGACTGCTGTGAAATTCCTTTGTTAAGTGTTAAATAGCTTGGGGATTTCTGCTAGCATTAAAATCTGTGTTGGTTACATTTCTAGTAACCATTTTAAATCGAGTTGCTGGCTACTGAGACTTCTCTGCATACATCAACTGGACATAAGCTGATTTAAGTATATTTTCTGCACTTATTTAAGATTTGAGTGAGTAAATATTGTGTGTCTTGCATTCAGTAAATATTGTGTGTGTCTCTGAATCTCTGCAGAAGTTGTTAGACTGCTGTTAAATTCCTGTGTTAAGTGTTAAATAGCTTGGGGATTTCTGCTAGCATTAAAATCTGTGTTGGTTACATTTCTAGTAATCATTTTAAATTGAGTTGCTAGCTACTGAGACTTCTCTGCATACATCAACTGGACATAAGCTGATTTAAGTATATTTTCTGCACTTACTTAAGATTTGAGTGAGTAAATATTGTGTGTCTTGCATTCAGTAAATATTGTGTGTGTCTCTGAATCTCTGCAGTAGTTGTTAGACTGCTGTGAAATTCCTTTGTTAAGTGTTAATTAGCTTGGGGGTTTCTGCTAGCATTAAAATCTGTGTTGGTTACATTTCTAGTAATCATTTTAAATTGAGTTGCTGGCTACTGAGACTTGTCTGCATACATCAACTGGGCATAAGCTGATTTAAGTATATTTTCTGCACTTATTTAAGATTTGAGTGAGTAAATATTGTGTGTCTTGCATTCTGTAAATATTGTGTGTGTCTATGAATCTCTGCAGTAGTTGTTAGACTGCTGTGAAATTCCTTTGTTAAGTGTGAATTAGCTTGGGGTTTCTGCTAGCATTAAAATATGTGTTGGTTACATTTCTAGTAATCATTTTAAATCGAGTTGCTGGCTACTGAGACTTGCCTGCATACATCAACTGGACATAAGCTGATTTAAGTATATTTTCTGCACTTATTTAAGATTTGAGTGAGTAAATATTGTGTGTCTTGCATTCACTAAATATTGTATGTGTCTCTGAATCTCTGCAGTAGTTGTTAGACTGCTGTGAAATTCCTTTGTTAAGTGTTAAATAGCTTGGGGGTTTCTGCTAGCATTAAAATCTGTGTTGGTTACATTTCTAGTAATCATTTTAAATTGAGTTGCTGGCTACTGAGACTTCTCTGCATACATCAACTGGGCTTAAGCTGATTTAAGTATATTTTCTGCACTTATTTAAGATTTGAGTGAGTAAATATTGTGTGTCTTGCATTCAGTAAATATTGTGTGTGTCTCTGAATCTTTGCAGTATTTCCCTACCACCCCTCCCTGTTTCTTGTTGTGTTGTTAATCTTGGGTGGCTTTGGAATTGCCCGCCCTGGCTGTAAGTCTCTTTTTGCACACTCCTCCTGGTCCCATCTCATTCGCTCAATCAGCAGAGTACAGTGAGATCATATTTTGATTTTGAATACTCTTACCAGTCCCATCTCCTCTGCAGTGTACAGGGAGAGCACTTGGGAAGGGCATTCCCCTATAGTATCTTAATCTGCTCTGTTTCCTCCATCTCAATAAAAAAAAAAATTTTTGCACTTCATCTGCCTTACTGTATTTGTGTTTCTTCCTACTTTATTACCTTATTTTGCTTTTGCCTCTTTTAACATTTTAAAGTGGAACCTGTGTGTTGAGAGACAGCCTTACAAGACTATCTGCAAATATATAGAGCTGAGTATATTTTTCTGTATTGTTCTGTATTATAGAGCTAAATTGTTGCTTAGATATCTGTTGTCTTACTGTTCTGCAAATATACAGATCAGTATATATTTTTTTGGTTTTATAATTTGCACTCTGATTCCTCACATCTTTGTTGAAACTGGTTTCCCCACCCCTCCCCTCCCTGTTCTTGGTTGTAGTTTAAATTTGGTGGCTTTTGCAGTGCCCGCCCAACTGTAGATTTGATCTAGGACACTCCCCCAGTCCCATCTCTTTACCACTTTCTACCTTATAAACCCTTTCTGCACTTGCTTTTAGTCCTTTTTAATTTAATTACATTTTTTCAAACTGTGTGTGGACTAATATTGCTACATAATCAAGTGTGCCAGCTTACACTGCATGTGAAATGTTTTTACTACTGTTTTTGCTATTTTTCTAAAACAAAAATATCTGCTTTTACTGTATTTGTGTTTCTTCCTACTTTATTTTGCTTTTGCGTCATCTTAAAAGTACTCAATTGTATTTATTACTGCTTGGTGTATCTCATTCTAAGTCTTTTAGTTTAAGCACTTGGGCTTCAGACCAGTTGTTTTACATTAAGAAGGTTTGTGGTCTGCACTGTGGTGGCAGAACAGGTAGCTTACATCCTTCTAAGTTGGGAACTGCTGATTGAAGGCTCAGTGTCTGTTATTCTAAAAGTGTATTAATTCTGGTATAAGCACTTGGGCTTCAGGCCAGTTATTTTACATTAGAAGGGTTCATGGTCTGCACTCTTGTGGGAGGAGAGGCTGGACTCTGCCCTTCTGAGCTGGGAATTTCTGGTTAAAGGCTTATAGTGCCTGCATATTTGAACTGCTTCTTACTGAAATTGGTACACCTTGTTTGCTGTAACATAGACTAGATCCAGACCTGCTGAATCTAGCTTTGTTTGTATAACTTGAGCACTAATCCAGACATTCTTTAAAGTATTCAATTGCATTTATTACTGCTTGGTAGTAACTTGATTAAAGTGTAGTTATCATTCTAAGTCTTTTGGATTAAGCACTTGGGCTTCAGACCAGTTGTTTTACATTAGGAAGGTTTGTGGCCTGCACTGTGGTGGCAGGACAGGTAGCTTACATCCTTCTAAGTTGGGAACTGCTGATTGAGGGCTCAGTGTCTGTTATTCTAAAAGTATATTAGTTCTGGTTTAAGCACTTGGGCTTCAGGCCAGTTATTTTACATTAAGAAGGTTCGTGGTCTGCACTCTTGTGGGAGGAGAGGCTGGACTCTGCCCTTCTGAGCTGGGAATTTCTGGTTAAAGGCTTATAGTGCCTGCATATTTGAACTGTTTCTTACTGAAATTGGTACACCTTGTTTGCTGTAGCATAGACTAGATCCAGGCCTGCTGAATCTAGCTTTGTTTGTATGCTTGTTGTTTGTTTGCTTGTTATTCCCTGAAATGCTAATTCCACCTAAAACACAGCTTTTCTGTGCTTCTGAGGATCCCTAGTGATATCTTCATTGCTTACTGTACTTATTTCCTTGTTTCACTTGAAAAAAAGTTACTGTTTGTCATTTTTGCATTTAAGTTGCCTGTAACACATTGCATTTAAGTTACCTGGCACTTGCCCACTAAAGCAATTATATAAGTCAGCACTAAAAAATTAAAAGCACTACACCCTCACAAACTCCCCTTGAGTATCTTGTTCCCCATTAGCCCTTTTTTTCAATTATAAAGGAATTCCCAATACTATTCTAGCATGTCCAAAGGTCAGTTGTCAATCTCCTCTCCGGTCCAGCTGGTGAATCTGGGAATCTTGAGGCAATGTTACAACTGCCTCATGTACACAGACAGCCCTCTCCTACTCCCAACAAATTCCAACACATGTGAGAGATGCAACCATATAGCCATACTGGAGGCTAAGCTCTCTCAACTCAGTACTGGCGTAACCAGTCAGGAGAAGAAGGAAACCACACTCACTACAATTCCAGTCTCACATAGACCTACCACGACAGCAAACCAAACACATAAACACACAAAAACATACTCGGAGGCTCTAAATAAAAATCTGCCTAAGCAGCAGAGACCTCCAAAGCAGACACCCAAGCAACCGCTACCCCAAAACAAAACACATACAACACATAGCTCACAAAGCCAGTGTGCTGAACAGTCACTGCCCTTAAGGCTAAACAACACACCTGATACACTTGTAATAGGTGACTCTATCGTCAGGCACACTGACATCCCGCTCACCAGGCTGAACAAGGAGAAGGTCATGGTGAGCTGCCTGTCGGGCGCTAGGATCCGTTACATAACACAAGCACTCAGGTCACTCCAAGGCAAGTACAAATATGACTCAGTCATTGTCCATGCTGGTGTGAATGACCTGAGATGTACATCCCTGGACTACATGAAAAGAGACATAGAGGAGCTCTCTGAGCATGTAGCCCAGGCCGGTATGACCCTGACCTTGAGTAGCATCTTACCCTCACCAAGAATGATGCCACAATATGAAGACAAGATGATCAATTTCAACAATTGGCTTAAGTATTGGTGTCATTCAAAGGGGATCCAATGCCTGTCAGCCTGGGATGACATGCTCGACAATCCATGATGCTTCGCTAGGGACGGCTTGCACCTGTCACCCCTGGGCTTTCGGATATTGGCAAAGGCTCTTGCTACCCCCATAGTGCCTTTTTTAGGCAAGGCTCAAAAGACAAACTCACCTTCATAGGTATCACAAGGGATAAGAAACTAAGAGTAATACTACTCAATGCCAGAAGTCTAAACCTCAAGATGCATGCACTCGAAACTCTCCTCAGCATGGAGAACATCGATATCTGTGCAGTAACAGAAACCTGGTTCAAGGCTCCCGAGAGCACCCCAGCACTACCAGGTTATACCTCATACCATGCTTTTCGGCCCCAAAACTTGGACCGAACCACAAAAGGAGGGGGAGTATCAATATTCGTCAAAGATACCCACACCTCCAGGTTGGTGGCACAGCATGAAGCATCAGAGACTATCCATGTGCAACTAACAGCGGGTAAAACTGCTTTCCAGTTTATAGCCTGCTACAGACCACCCTCCCAAACCCAGGAACCCCACTCAGCCTTCCTGAGAACACTGAAAAATATGAAGGTCTCTCCAAACACCATTATATTGGGTGACTTCAACTACCCAAACATAGACTTGGAGCATTACTCTAGCTCCAACACCCTAGCCCAAAGGTTCCTAGAATTTATAAACTCAAATGCTATGGAACAACTTGATACCACACCCACAAGAGGGGAAAACATACTGGACCTGATCATCACCAACATGGGGACTCTATGCTCCAGACCAGAAGTGTATTACTCATTGGTAAGATCAGACCATAAACTAATCTCACTGGATATTCACATCCCGACTCCACCCCCTGCCCTGAAAACCACAGTGAAAAACTTCTCTAATGTAAATTTCACACTCCTCAAAACTGAGGTGGAATCCTTCAAAGCCCCCGGGCCTGTGGAAAATATGGCCCAGACCGCAGAATCCTTTATAAACGCTTTCTATGAACACCTTCAGGAATGCATGGATCATGCAATCCCAAATAAAACCAAGTCCCAATCCTCCAAAGGCAGATGTCCTGTCTGGTGGACCCCAGCCATAAACAAACTATACAATAGAAGGAGGAAGCTACTACATGATAGAGCAAAATCCCAAAAAGGGAAGGCATCTCTGATCAGTATTAGCAAAAAACTACGGGCACTCATAAAATCGTCTAAGGCCAGCTTCGAGAGAAAAATTGCACAGGACACTAAGGATAATCACTAGGCTTTCTTTAGTTATGTTAGGAACCTGGGTGGGAATTCCCAGATATGGTCAGAATTAATCCAAAATGACAAAAAATACACTGAACCCACAGACATTGCCAATATCCTAGCTGACAGGTTCAGCGCAAACTTCTCCCCTCCCACCAAAGGGCAAATATCTATCCCAGCAGAGTGCTGCCCCCCTGACATCTCAGATGCTCAGGTAAGAGCTGCCCTCTCCAAAGCAAAAAACACAGCATCAATGGGACCAGACAGCGTCCTGGGCTGCTTCCTACATGAACTCCAAGAAGAGCTAAACCCAAACATAAAACTACTGTTCAATCTCAGCCTTACTACAGGATATGTACCCAAAGAGTGGCGTACAGCAACAGTGGTCCCTCTCCACAAAGGTGGTGCCTCAACGGATCCTGGAAACTATCTCCCCATAAGCCTGACTAGATTGGTCTGCAAAGCTATGGAAAGGATCATCATGGACCTCATAAATAAAGATATTGGGGACCTACAGACACTGGATCCTACCCAGTTTGGCTTTGTTAAGGGCAGATCCTGCCTCTTAAACCTGGTTGATTTCTTTGAAACAGTCACTAAGGCCATTGACAAGGGGAAGGTGGTCCACACAGCCTACCTGGACCTCACAAAAGCCTTCGATACAATACCCCACTCAGGCGTTATAGATAAGCTCACCAGCTTAAATATAAACCCTTATGTCACTAGATGGGTTGCAAACTGGCTCAAGAACAGAACCCACATGGTTAGAATTGCTGGAGCCATGTCAGACTCCAAACCAGTTACAAGTGGTGTCCCACAAGGCACAGTCCTGGGACCTCTCTTGTTTGGTATATATTTCTCGGAGGTACAGGCCAACACGGAAAGACTGTGGCTGAACAAGTTTGCAGATGACTGCAAACTGGGCACCATAATCGACACTCCAGCCGACACAAACATCCTCCAAAAGGGCCTCATAGAAACAGACAACTGGTGCTAGAGCCATGGCCTCAAGCTAAACGCCAAAAAGTGTATAGTCATCCCCTTTGGCAAAAACAAAGTGCCCACAAATTACCACATAGGTGGTAATCCATTAAGTACAGAAGAAGTAATTAGGGACCTGGGGACCCAAGTTGATAGCAATCTCTCATTTGACAACCACGTGGCCAAAGTGGTTAGAAAAACATTTTATATAGCCCACCTAATCATGAAGGGATTCACATCTAGATCAGGGGAGGTCATCGTGCCTCTTTACTCATCCCTCATCATGCCCATAATTGAGTACAATGCCCCTTTTGGGATGTACCTTACCAGACACTTGCAGCAACTGGAAAGACCCCAAAAGTACCTCACCAAGAGGATCAAAGGGCTCAAACAGATGCCATATGCTGCCCGGTTAAAGAAACTCTAGCTCTACTCACTGGCATACCGCCTGCTCAGAGGCAATCTGTGCCTGACGTATAAAGCCATGTCCAACCCAGAATTAATGGACATGCTGCACCTCAGAAAATCCAAATCCCATCGAGCTACACGCTCGAGAGACTTGAACCTCAGCACTGAAATAAATAGGACATGCTGGAGGGACAGATTCATAACCCAGAGGCTCCCTTCACTCTGGAATAAAATCCCAGTCCAGGTTAGGCAGAGTCCTTCATTGACTCTCTTCAAGAGGAATCTTGATGAGTGGATGGGAGATCGTAGGTTTACCCTGGGTATCACTTCTGTGCCACTGTTAGACAGAGGCACAGTATACTAACCTCGAAAAAGGGCATAGCAAAATTATTTTAAAATGGGTGGCGAAAGCCAAACACACTCTGGCTAGGTTTATAAATGCCCTAGGGCAGATGGCCTAGTATGAACCTATGAACCTATGAAATAAATAAATTGAAAAGAGCACCCATCTAAGCATGGCACTCTTGATAGTCCCTAGTTGACCTATGTGTAAGGCGGGTCTGAGTATAAGTGTGCTGAAAAAAGCTATGGCTGGTATTCATATTCAAGTAGATCACAGCTATGTAGCAGTTATTAGTGAGGTTCACTGCTACACATTTATACAAATAAGCTAAGCACAGCTTATTAGAAATGAATTAGAAAAAGCAAAGGCATTTTGAAAAACATGCCTACTTATGGCAAAAGTGTAAAGTACCTGAAGTAAAGCATTAAGCACATAGAAAGTATTATGTAAAAGCTGTATGTTTCATATGGATTTGTATGTATTTGGAAATTGCAGATGGAAGTAGCTATAATTTAAATAAATAAAAGGGTTTAATATGTTTTATATCAGGGTATCCCTGTATGGACACTCTGATGGTTTCATTAATGAATGGAAAGGGAGAGGTAGGAAAGACTGAAAAGGGGGGGGCACACAACAAAGAGGGAACACAGAAGGAAAACATCAAGAAGGTTTTGCTAGAGGAGGTGGGAGAGGACAAGCACAGTATTTTTGGTGGGGAATAGACCCCTGCTATTTTTCATTTTTTTTTAATATAACAGGATAGTTTGGATGGGAAATGGCTAAGAGGATGTAGGTGAGAGGATACAAGAAGAAGGGCTGATGAAGCAACAGCAAGAGTCCCAATCCACAGAGCCTCAAACAGTTTTACTGCCAGATCGTGGGGTAGGGAAGGACTTCAATGTTGAGGGGGGTAGGAGACTGCAGTGGAGTGGTGGTCAGCACAAGCTAGGGCAGTCCATTTTCAACACACTTTAGCAAGGCTTTAACTGGCTTGAATCTGCCTGTCAACTACATCTTCCAGCACATCCTCAAACAAGTCCTGAAGACCCTGTTCAGTGAGCCTTGCCAGGCACCCAAGTGCAGAGATACCTTCACGAGCGATGCCACCACTCCGAGCTTGTGAGTATGTTTATGGGTAGAGGGTGAACATTGCTTAACCAAGGAGGTATGTGTCAAGGCTACTCCATTGGATTTTGAATCTGTAAAAAAATGAATAAATATAATAGAGAAAGAAAATAATAAAGGAAAAAGGAATTCATAATTAAAAAAATACAATAAATTCACACATCATTTTACAAAGCATTCAGTTTCTTATTTAAAAGCATTTTTATTTTATAAACCTGCATTGAATTAAAACAAAGTTCATGGGAAGTGCTTATGCAGTCTTTTGTTTGAAAGTGCATGGGAAGTGCTTTAGCAGATTTTGGGGTGACATTTTTATGGAAAGTGCGTATGCTTACTTGGCAGAAAAGTATTTGCTATTAAGTAATGGTGGGGTTTACATGTTGCAGTCTACTTCAAAAACATAATGATTATATTTGTGCTTGATATGTATTTGTTTGAATATTGTACTAAAAACACCCTTTATTAATATTTAAATCAGTCAAAGACCGAATACTCCATTTATACACAGTCATTTCTCTCACTCTTGCTTCCAGCAATGTACTGAATGAACTCAAGTGCTTTAGTTACTATTTTGTATTAATTATATTTCTTTAACTACACTAATAAAATGAGTTAGAAATACTGCTGCAATTATATATTGACATATCTCAGTCTTGCTTTCACTAATGCAGTCAATGTACTCTAGTGTCACCTTCTTTATTCAAATAGTTGTGCTAAACTATGGAACAACATCCCAATATCACTGAAATTTATTCTGAACACAAACTCATTTAAAAACAATTAAAACTTAACCTCCCAAATCACTAGACCTGCTCCTGTAAATCCTCAGGGTGAATTCCACTGTCATCTTCATCTTGTCCTATTGTTAATCCACTTCTCTTCACTTAGAGTCCTATGCCCCATAATAATTGCAGTTACAATTCTGTATCAATTGCTAATTATTTATATATATATATATATATATATATATATATATATATATATATATATATATGTATATATATATATATATATATATATATATATATACTAATGAAATCAGTTAATCACATGATACTTTTTGTTACTTTATTCAGGCTTACCATCTGTCCCAATGTGCTGTTTCATGAACCTCTCCTGCTGTCTCATGTTATAAGCGATTTATTTTTAAAGACAAGGCATAATACAATTCTTGTTTACCTATATTTCACTTTTTCCACTTAAAATATTATATGAATATTATTTCTAAGTTTTGGTAGAACGTTCTTTAAAATATGTTGCCTTTCCTGCAATAGACACTGAATTTTGTTCAGCCAGAATACACACAACAATGTAGCAAGTCATGAAAGTTTTCATTTCCTAAGCTGTACAAAATGATTTGCTTGATAGTTGTCTTCATTAACAAGTTTAAGCACATAAGGGGATGATTTAAAACGTATGCAGAATAACATTGATAGTTTTTCACTAAAGTATGTGCTTGACATTTACATTGACACTGCTACCCCAACCTCCCTACCCCAAACTCCACTTTGACTGGGGTGTGATGCCTGACTGATTTCAGCCATCTTGTACATGCAGTTATAATTGTGAAAGATATGAATTTCTATTACAACTACTATCCTAATAAATATTTCCTGGCCTAAAAAAAAACTGTATGTAATTAAAATACTACCTAAGTTAATGCAATATTAAATGAAAATATGGAAATGGAAATTGTTTTTCTTTCTATATAAATCACAACTCAAAACCATTCACAACATATCCAAAATACCACAAACTGCTACCTTCCTGTAATACTGAGTTCTATGTCATAGTGTATATTTTCTGGTTGTATAAGCTACCTGGAATGTGAAATAAGTGTTAAATTCCTGGGCTTTTAAAGTAGGAAATAATTGGTTGGTGAAGAACCTGAAGGAGGAGTCAAAAGCAGCTATCTGCTTCCAGAAGTACAAAGGTACAGAAGGATGATTGTTATACAATCAGTCTGGTGAGTGACTTCACAAAGGAGGATGAGCACAGCTCAGTATTATAACAATTATTTCTTGTATTCTGGAATATGTAAAACATTAATGACGATAGACATAAAATTCCCTAAGCAAGCAAATGACATTTGATGGGATGAATGTGATGTTATGGGAAAGAAGGCACAATTCAGGTCACCCGAGAAAGATGAACAGCTCATGGAGAGATCATCAGGAGAGTAGAACGTGCTGCAATTTCTGGAAGTGTAGAAAATTAATTACATTGCTGCAGCTGTATTGGACCGACATCTGTCATCAGATTTGGATATGCACAGTTTACTCAGGAGCACATTTACTTTTATTTGCTGTAGAATAACATAAAGCTGTTCTTTGTTGTTTGCAACCAATTGTACAGTGGCTGCTTTGCAGTTCTAACTCCTGTGTGAAACTTAGAGGTGCTTAAGTAGGAGCCCATTAGTGCTCTAATGCTCTGCCCCCCTTTATTCCATTTGAGCACTCATCAGTGTTGTAGTTATTCTTAAAGTGTATTAGCTCTGGTTTAAGCACTTGGGCTTCAGGCCAGTTATTTTACATTAAGAAGGTTCGTGGTCTGCACTCTTGTGGGAGGAGAGGCTGGACTCTGCCCTTCTGAGCTGGGAATTTCTGGTTAAAGGTTTATAGTGCCTGAATATTTGAACTGTATCTTACTGAAATTGGTACACCTTGTTTGCTGTAGCATAGACTAGATCCAGGCCTGCTGAATCTAGCTTTGTTTGTATGCTTGTTGTTTCCCTGGAATGCTAATTCCACCTAAAACGCGGCTTCTCAGCACTTCTGTGGATCCCTAGTGATATCTGCATTGCTTACTGTACTTATTTCCTTGCTTCGCTTGAAAGAAAGTTACTGTTTGTCGTTTTTGCATTTAAGTTACCTGTAACACATTGCACTTGTTACCTGGCACTTGCTCACTAAAGCAATTATAAGTCAGCACTAAAAATTAAAAGCACTACACCCTCGCTCCCCATTGGCCCTTGTTTTCAATTATAAAGGAATTCCCAATATTATTCTAGCATGTCCAAAGGTCAGTTGTCAATCTCCTCTCTGGCCCAGCTGGTGAATATGGGAATCTTGAGGCAATGTTACAACTGCCTCATGTACACAGATAACCCTTTCCTCTTCCCAACAAATTCCAACACATGTGAGAGATGCAACCATATAGCCAAACTGGAGGCTAAGCTCTCTCAACTCAGTACTGGCATAACCAGTCAGGAGGAGAAGGAAACCACACTCACTACAATTCCAGTCTCACATAGACCTACCACAACAGCAAATCAAACACATAATCACACAAAAACATACTCGGAGGCTCTAAATAAAGATCTGCCTAAGCAGCAGAGACCTCCAAAGCAGACACCCAAGCAACCGCTACCCCAAAACAAAACACATGCAACACATATCTCACAAAGCCAGTGTGCCGAACAGTCACAGCCCTTAAGGCTAAACAACACACCTGATACACTTGTAATAGGTGACTCTATCGTCAGGCACACTGACGTCCCGCTCACCAGGCTGAACAAGGAGAAGGTCACAGTGAGCAGCCTGTCTGGTGCTAGGATCCGCCACATAGCACAAGCACTCAGGTCACTCCAAGGCAAGTACAAATATGACTCAGTCATTGTCCATGCTGGTGTGAATGACCTGAGACGTACCTCCCTGGACTACATGAAAAGAGACATAGAGGAGCTCTCTGAGCATGTAGCCCAGGCTGGTATGACCCTGACCTTGAGTAGCATCTTACCCTCACCAAGAATGATGCCACAGTATGAAGACAAGATGATCAATTTCAACAATTGGCTTAAGTATTGGTGTCATTCAAAGGGGATCCAATGCCTGTCAGCTTGGGATGATATGCACGACAAGCCACGATGCTTTGCTAGGGACGGCTTGCACCTGTCACCCCTGGGCTTTTGGATATTGGCAAAGGCTCTTGCTATCCCCATAGTGCCTTTTTTTAGGCAAGGCTCAAAAGACAAACCCACCTCCATAGGTATCACAAGGGATAAGAAACTAAGAGTAATGCTACTCAACGCTAGAAGTCTAAACCTCAAGATGCACACACTCGAAACTCTCCTTAGCATGGAGAACATCGATATCTGTGCAGTAACAGAAACCTGGTTCAGGGCTCCCGAGAGCACCCCAGCACTACCAGGTTATACCTCATACCATGCTTTTCGACCCCAAACCTTGGACCGAACCACAAAAGGAGGGGGAGTATTGATATTCATCAAAGATTCCCACACCTCCAGGTTGGTGGCAAAGCACAAAGCATCAGAGACTATCCATGTGCAACTAACAGTGGGTAAAACTGCCTTCCAGTTTATAGCCTGCTACAGATCACCCTCCCAAACCCAGGAACCCCACTCGGCCTTCCTGAGAACACTGGAAAATATGAAGGTCTCTCCGAACACCATTATTTTGGGCGACTTCAACTACCCAAACATAGATTGGGAGCATTACTCTAGCTCCAACACCCTTGCCCAAAGGTTCCTAGAATTCATAAACTCAAATGCTATGGAACAACTTGTTACCACTCCCACAAGAGGGGAAAACATACTGGACCTGATCATCACCAACATGGGGACTCTATGCTCCAGACCAGAAGTGTATCCCTCACTGGTAAGATCAGACCATAAACTGATCTCACTGGATATTCACATCCCGACCCCACCCCCTGCCCAGAAAACCACAGTGAAAAACTTCTCTAAAGAAAATTTCACACTCCTCAAAACCGAGGTGGAATCCTTCAAAGCCCCTGGGCCTGTGGAAAATACGGCCCAGACCGCAGAATCCTTTATAAATGCATTCTATGAACACCTTCAGGACTGCATGGATCATGCAATCCCAAATAAAACCAAGACCCAATCCTCCAAAGGCAGACGACCTGTCTGGTGGACCCCAGCCATAAACAAACTATACAAAAGAAGGAGGAAGCTACTACATGATAGAGCAAAATCCCAAAAAGGGAAGGCATCTCTGATCAGTATTAGCAAAAAACTAAGGGCACTCATAAAATTGTCTAAGGCCAGCTTCGAGAGAAAAATTGCACAGGACACTAAGGATAATCACAAGGCTTTCTTTAGTTATGTTAGGAACCTGGGTGGGAATTCCCAGATATGCTCAGAATTAGTCCAAAATGACAAAAAATACACTGATCCCACAGACATTGCCAACATCCTAGCTGACAGGTTCAGCGCAAACCTCTCCCCCCCCTCCCCACCAAAAGGGCAAATATCTATCCCAGCAGAGTGCTGCCCCCCTAACATCTCAGATGCTCAGGTGGGAGCCGCCCTCTCCAAAGCAAAAAACACAGCATCAATGGGACCAGACAGTGTCCTGGGCTGCGTCCTACATGAACTCCAAGAAGAGCTAAACCCAAACATAAACTACTGTTCAATCTCAGCCTTACTACAGGATATGTACCCAAAGAGTGGCGTACAGCAACAGTGGTTCCTCTCCACAAAGGTGGTGCCTCAATGGATCCTGGAAACTATCTCCCCATAAGCCTGACTAGCTTGGTCTGCAAAGCTATGGAAAGGATCATCATGGACCTCATAAATAAAGATATTGGGGACCTACAGACACTGGATCCTACCCAGTTTGGCTTTGTTAAGGGCAGATCCTGCCTCTTAAACCTGGTTGACTTCTTTGAAACAGTCACCAAGGCCATTGATGAAGGGAAGGTGGTCCACACAGCCTATCTGGACCTCGCAAAAGCCTTCGATACAATACCTCACTCTGGCATTATAGATAAGCTCACCAGCTTAAATATAAACCCCTATGTCACTAGATGGGTTGCAAACTGGCTCAAGGACAGAACCCACATGGTTAGAATTGCTGGAGCCATGTCAGACTCCAAACCAGTTATAAGTGGCGTCTCACAAGGCTCAGTCCTGGGGCCTCTCTTGTTTAGTATATATTTCTCGGATGTACAGGCCAACACAGAAGGACTGCGGCTGACCAAGTTCGCAGATGACTACAAACTGGGCGCCATAATCGACTCTCCAGCCGACACAAGCATCCTCCAAAAGGGCCTCATAGAAACAGACAACTGGTGCCAGAGCCATGGCCTCAAGCTAAACGCCAAAAAGTGTATAGTCATCCCCTTTGGCAAAAACAAAGTGCCCACAAATTACCACATAGGTGGTAATCCATTAAGTACAGAAGAAGTAATTAGGGACCTGGGGACCCAAGTTGATAGCAATCTCTCATTTGACAACCATGTGGCCAAAGTGGTTAGAAAAACATTTTATATAGCCCACCTAATCATGAAGGGATTCACATCTAGATTAGGGGAGGTCATCGTGCTTCTTTACTCATCCCTCATCAGGCCCATAATTGAGTACAATGCCCCTTTTGGGATGTACCTTACCAAACACCTGCAGCAACTGGAAAGACCCCAAAAGTACCTCACCAAGAGGATCAAAGGGCTCAAAAAGATACCATATGCTGCCCGGTTAAAGAAACTCCAGCTCTACTCAGTGGCATACCGCCTGCTCAGAGGTGACCTGTGCCTGACGTATAAGGCCATGTCCAACCCAGAATTAAGGGACATGCTGCACCTCAAAAAATCCAAATCCCATCAAGCTACACCCACGAGAGACTTGAACCTCAACACTGAAATAAATAGGACATCCTGGAGGGACAGATTCATAACCCAGAGGCTCCCTTCACTCTGGAATAAAATCCCAGTCCAGGTTAGGCAGAGTCCCTCATTGACTCTTTTCAAGAGGAATCTTGATGAGTGGATGGGAGATCGTAGGTTTACCCCGGGTATCACTTCTGTGCCACTGTTAGACAGAGGCACAGTATACTAACCTCGAAAAAGGGCATAGCAAAATTAATTTGAAATGGGTGGCGAAAGCCAAACATACTCTGGCTAGGCTTATAAATGCCCTAGGGCAGATAGCCTAGTATGAACCTATGAACCTATGAACCTATAATGCTCTGCCCCCTTTAGTGTATTTCATGTATCAAAGTGAAGTAACTGGTTTGTCAGTAGAATTTGACAGGAGTATAAATAGATGAAAAAAAATCTCCTAAAAAAAACTCTTCAGCAGATGTACCCTACTGAGTTAAAGCTGGGTGTTGTATAGGAACTCAGAAAATGGCATTAAAGAAATGGAGAATGCAAGCTGACAAATGCATCGCAATTCCTAACATCTTACATTCCAAGCACATAGCATATAATACCCAGCAGACATTGCCAGCTTACAAATAAATAGTGTTTTACAACATTTCACATTCCAGATACATATTGTATAACACTTGTCAGAGTAGTGCAATGAAATCAGTTATGCTGTTTCTATCAGAACAGGCAGGATTATGTAGATTTAACACATGAGCATTTTAAATCCCTGTAAATCGCATCAGTGAAGAAAAATAAAATTAAAATAATATAAAACAGCTGTTGTTAGGACTTTTCTGTAGATTGCCGCCAAGGAGTATATTATTAACAAAATGACTTTGTTTCCTTAATTTTGCCTGTGAGGAATCTCAGGAAAAAAATGAGCAAAAAGTGAACATTAAATATTGATCTGAACATCTCAAAAGCCAGCAGAGTGCTTATTTTGACTTGTCCACGATTGTAAGTATAATGTTGTCACTCTTCATCAGTGTGGACAAATTTCACTTAATTCTACATTATTCATTCTCTGCTCTGATTACAAACTGAGTAATGTTACAGCTTGAGAATGTAAATTATATACTGCGTTTTGTTTTTGTTTTCTGAGCATCAGTACAGAGACCTACACACTGTTATAGACCTTGCCAGTGAATTGCATTCTGAAGTCAGTGCACTGCTAATAATACTTTCAACACACAGGCACATCTAAAATGCTTGAATTGCAATTGCAGATGTGTAGGAAAACAAACTGTAAAATGGACTAAAATAACTTGGCTCAAATCTAACATGGAGGAGGTTTTCTCCAAGCTGCTTACTGCAGAAAAGACACAATTACCAGTAGCACTGCACTCTAAAGCTCAAGCTACAAAATCCTGGATTGTAAATACCACACTAACTTAACATAATTGGACATTATCTAACATATGCCGTATTATTCACAGGCTAACTATACAAAAGGGTGAGTCTCACTGGATGTACATCTCAATTAGTACAGAGTAAATATGTTTACAATGAGCCTGGCTGATGGAGATAATTAATCAGTAGCCTGTGTTTAGGCATGGCCAATGCCTAATTTAACCATGGCTAGTATGGCTTGGCCATGAAGGCAAAGCCCGAATAACCAAAGTCACATGTCAAGGGAAGAGAATTTTTGCAGAACATATATTGCAATATTTGACTGATCCAAGACAGTTTTTTTTCCATGTCAGAAATTTAACAGTTCACATTTAGCAAAATCTGATTTATTTGTGCTAGTTGTTAATGTTTTGAGCATTAGCAATAACGTTTTTTTTGGACAAGTTGATACATTTGCATATTGATGTTGCTATTTTTTGTGAAACATAGTTAAAGAACAATGACTGGAAATCAGTTCTGTCAGGGTATAAATGTTTTTACTGCAGCAGACATTCCAACAAAATAGCAGGTGGAGATATTATGACAGGGAATAAAAAGCGTTATGACTTTTATGGTTATTACCTGTGTGAAATTAACAATGATACTTCAGATTGTATAACTGTGAAAATAAAGACAAGCCTGGAAAGGATTGCAATTGTGGGAGTGTGTAAACCTTCAATGACAAGGAAATGAGTATTACTTCACAATAAGTTTTACCATTTTTGATGTGCAGTGATCATAGGGCTTTAAGAGTTAAGTTACTGCAGGATAATTCTGCCAATGTGAAATCTAAACCAATGCTCAGAAAATTAATAACAGACTGTATGGAAGCAAAACAGCCTAGTTTAAGGATAAATATCTTTATGCTTCTTCACTAGTCCTTTTGAGTTTATTCCTGACTACTTGCCTGTTGTTATTTTCTTATTTTATGCCTAACACTTTTTTGATTTTTTTAAATTTCCTTTTTTTATATATTTTATTTCTGTTTTGCTGATCCACTCGTAGGTTCATGGGTGTGTAATAGGCTAATGATTACTAGGGCCTTTTTAAGCCTAGCCACACATCCTAAATCTGACAAGTTCTGTTACCTTTGATAAATGTATGTAGGAGGTTAGGAGACAAAACATTTACAAGTAGCTGCCTGGGAGATGAACCATGTACAAGCTGCCTCTGCCCATTAGAGACACAGGTGCCAAATCAAGAATGAATTTCCTGTTCCCCACCCAGTTGTCCAAGTTACACTCAAATTGGGGTAAGGAGTTACTCTGCTTCACATGGATGGGGAACATTTTAAAGAGAAGGGCAAGTCTTTGGGATGCATACCCGTCTTCCAGTATGTCCTATATTTATCACAGACAAGGTTTAAGTCTTTAGAATGGGTAATTTTAGTGCTGTTGATTTTGCGAATATGAGGGAGGTCAATTAGGGTAGGGTCTGACAATGTCTTAGATGGCAGGCATAGATTTACCCTCAGCAGCTTGTAAGAGACAGAATACAGAGACAGGGCTTTGCGGTCGTCTGCATATGACATGTTACTTACACCCTGTTACCTTTTAGTGAGGCTCCTCTGCGGAAGTTCCAATTATTGGAGGTACATACCAAAGGAGGCATTATACTCAATGACATGTCTGATAAATGCTGAATGCAGTGGAACAATGACCTCCTTGAACTGAGATACCATTCCTTTGTTTAAAAGTTGCACAAAAAAGACTGATTTCCTCACTAATGTTGACACATGATGGTCAAAGGCTAAAGTACTGTCTCTTCCTGAAGGGTACTATTATGCATATCTTGGCATTTAGTTTTACTCCATGGCTCCAACACAAGTTATTTGTATATGTCAACACTTCTTGGTGAACGTTAGTGTCAGTGGGGAATTCTGTAACTGCTCCTAATTTGCAATTGTCTGCAAATTTGGACAGCAATAGGCCCTTGACATTTATCTTAACTTCCGCAAAGTAAATGCCAAAAAGGAGTGGTCCTAGGATCAGTCCGTGAGGAACCCCACTTGTGATGGCTTCTTTTGCAGATGTGGACTAACCATTTCTAACTTTCTGGGTCCTATCTGTGAGCCAGCTGGCTATCAACTAGGTGCTATAAGGGTTTGTACCTAACCTCTTAACTTTATCAACAATGTCTGAGTGGGGTATTGTGTCAAATCCCTAGACCAGATCAAGGTAGGCAGTGTGAACCATTTTGTCCTCACCCATTGATTTGGTGACCATCTTAAAGAAGTCTACCTGGTTGACTAGGCTTGGTCGAAAATCAGGGTTAAAGTTTAATTATTGCTCTTATAAACTTAGAATGTTGCTAAAATACCAGTTTTTGCTATAGCATACATTTTCTGAAGGATATGAAATCTGAAACTTGAAGGTCTGTCATTATTTACTAACATGAATATCCAGTGATTTGCCGAAAGACCACAAATTTCATTAGGAATAAACAATAAAAAATGATGCAAAAATGTGAATGTTCTGTGAAAATCTGGACATTTAGAAGACATATCTTTCCCTGAGCATTGTGCTATGCATCCAGGAAGTGATAACAGTTGAATAGGTATATTCAGAGATATTTGGTTAATCTTCCTTTGCTGTTTAAGCTCACTGCCTGCGGTACCTACTACTGTAGGGGTTGTAGGAATTTATGTGCTGGTCTGCTTTAACAAATGGCTTAACATATTTATTTTAGAGTTGCTGTTTGGTAACTGTGCAGCTAGTCAGTCTTAAGATTTATTTTAAACTGTACCTGTTTCAGAACTTATGATTTCCCTGACAGGAACACTGATTTAACTGTTGATATTTATGTATTTGTGTTTTGTTATTATCTTTTTACATCTTACTATTTCATTGTTTTATTCTACTGCAATTGGTTTGCAGTTTTATTAAATTCATGTTGGTGTTCTAATTAAAAAAAATCTTAATAAACTCAAAAGCTGCAGTTTAAATTGCAGCAATGCAGATTTCATTATCCATTCGAGCACATTGTTTACTCTAGAACTAAAACTGAGCAGACCCTTACATGGGTCTTTAATGATATAGTATTGAGGGATCTGTGGTTTATTATGTATTATTTTTCCTTGATCTCTCTTCAGCATGTGATAAAATAATCCTTTTTTAACACTTTACAGACTTACTGAAATAGTTTCCCTTTTGCCCTTCAGATGATACTAAAAATTAGATCTGGGATAAATACTTTATCACGTCACACTGCGTCTAGTTTTCCACAGGGCTCCATTCTAGGTCCTTTACTATTTCGATGTTATGCACATCCATTGGAAGAACTCTTTAGGATGACTGGCGTTTAATATGACTGCTATGATACCCAACTTTACTTCTTCTTCCATAAGAATGTGATATAGTCTGTGAATGTAGATGACAGGGATCTGGAATACATTGAAACATTAGATGAAAAGTAATGATTTAAAATCAGTATGTGTAAGGCAGTGGCCATGGCTATTCATAGTACATCAAACTACTGTAACTGCTCCACTTTAACTACGATTTATAATGGCGATAGGCTAGAATTTAAGAATAAGATGTCATCTTGTGTAGGATATTGGACGACAGCTATGCACTTAATTAGCTGGCATTATCACTTGTCAAGTTACTAAGTCTCTTCTAAGAAAAAAGAACATTGGCCTCATTAAGCATCTTTTCCACTGACAAGACCTATCTGTGGTTGCTCATACCTTTGTATCTTGCTGTCATAATTAATGTAACTCTCTGTACTTAGGCCTTCCTAAATTAGAAATGGACTGAGTGAAGCCGATATAAAACTCTGCAGTCCAATTACATATGGCTACTTCTACTTACCTTCTTTAGTACAATTTCTTTGGTGGCAGTTTCTGTCTCATATTATCTTTACTGTCCTAGCATTAGTAAATTTAGCCATATATAAGCTGAGTTGGCTGTGTCTGAACGAGGAGATTCCATGAGCACAATTGGAGACATCAGGAAGTTTTTTTGGCCACTATGTATCACACATGGAAGCCCCTCCTTATATGGGCAATGGTGTCTCCTACTATATATTAAGTTGAAAAGGGACCTAAAGACCTAATGTTTTACTTTATCATATGTCTCAATTTGTTGCTATTATTCATATCTGTCTCTTGCTGAGGATTTTGCCATCAATGATTTAATATTTTAATTGTATTATTTATTTATTACAATAATGCTTTGTTAAAAGTACCTTAACAAACCTTAGCACTCCTCAGCCTGCCAGAGAAAATGTATGGCAGGGTGTTGTACTGGATACATCATCCAGCTTTCAAACCTCTGATTCAGTCATTTCAGTATAGCTTGTATCCTGACAATGGAACAGTGGAGCAAATCTTATTCCTGCCTAGATACTGAAGGGTTCATCAATCCTGTCTATATGTGTTTTATAAACAAGGGGAAGATTTATGCCATATTATCCAGAATGACTTGTGTGGAGTGCTACAATAGTAAGGAGGCCCTCAATTCAGTTTCATTGGCTTAGAAGGGTAAGACTGACCAGGTCACATGGTGCAGCAGGGTAAAGTCCTGACTGCTGACCAGGATATTTAACTTGTGGCATGGGTGCTGAAAGGGCTGGGCAGGGAAGGATGGAAGTGATTCACCCATCCTGTAAGGATGGAGTCAGTATGGCTCTCTGCAATGCAACATGAAATGCTTAGAGATCTGAGCATTGCAAGTGATGCACTACTTAATCGGGTGGGTGTGAATGCATGGAAGCATGCCTGCACCAACTGAAGGCAGCTATAGCCAATCTCACAAAGTTGATGCAGGGATGGGCTTGGGCATACTATAAAAACATTATTACTCAACAGCAATATGATGCTGCACTAGGCTCCTCAGTTCCTTACCACCCCCTGATATTGGGGAGGAGGGCTAAGGTGGGTCCAACAGACCTAGTGAACAAGGAAAAGAACTGGTAGCAGTTGATAGCCAGCTGCATGGAACCAATAAAAAAAGCTCAGATTCAGGCAGCAACTATGGTACCTTATGGAGCTAGCAAGGGAAGGGGAGGAGTGAAGTATTGTTGCTGGTTTAACTCTCTTCAGGGAGATGGCGGGAGCTGCACACATGGGATGTATGGTCCCATGATGGAGTCATTCATGAAGACCAGAGACCACATAGTCATGCTTGGGATAGGGCAGTGTTGAGGGGTTATGTCACTCTAACACTGTAGCACATATTCATAATATCTCAATCCCTGGAGCATGTTACTGAATATGTACTATGTGGTTATAGTTAAAATAAGGAAACTCGTTTTGGCTACCAAATAGCAGCACCTCACTGTCAGCTCCCACCCTTGGTGAACAGTGAAGAGATGTGTCAATTGACTAAGAAGATACAGATGATTGCCAAGCAATGGAATAGAAAAAGTGGAAACAAATAAAATGTGGTTCCTGGTGCTGTGTTGCATGGCATTCTATCCCTCTTTATGAGGAGTGGGAGCTGATTCTGATGTTTTGGCAAATAGATTCAAGGCAGGCATGAGTCTCTGCCAAGGATTTGTCTTATTTCTTCTCCTGGTTATGATTTTTGTGGAGAAGCTGTCAGAACACAGCCAAGTTCTATAAAGTATCTAGCCTGAGACATGAATATTGTATATTGTCTGCAGATGATGTCATCCTCTTCCTCTCAAGGGATTGTAAAGTTTGATGTGATTTGGAACAGTTTTTTACTGAGTGTCAACTGGTAGGGATGAAACTCACCTTCTCCAACTGAGGTATTGTAGTTCTTTTTAAGGACAGAGTTGATTATTCACTCTAGATGATGAAGTGGCAGCTGTATGAGGAAGAGGAGTTTAACATTCTTGGGGTCTTGTTTACAAGTGGGCTGGAGGAAATAGAAGACTGATCAACAGGTAGGTGCACTGGTGAAAGTATTGCAAGCATTATACTGGTCTGTGGCAGGGATGAAAAAGCTGAGTAACAGGGCAAAAGCCCTATTATACAATGTATGTTTGGCAGTCATTGAAAATATAGTATTGTGGATACAGGCAGAAGAAATTAGACTCCTTTGTTTGCAAGCTGGATCAATTTACATAACAGAGTAAGGAGTTTGGCAGTTCAGGAGACCATCGGTGTACAGCCATTACTCCTCTGTGCTGAGAAAAGGCAGTTGATGTGGTATGGGCACATTGTGAGGATCCCTCCTGGGCACCTCTCATGTGAGTTGTGTCATGCACTGCCCACTGAAAGGAGGCCCTGGTTCAGAACCCATGAACGTTGGCTAGATTATATCTCGGCTTGTCTTAGAATGAAGGGGCCTGTCGCTCATTGAGCTGGACTCTGATGAAGAGGCAAGCAGTCTGGTGTGCCCTGCTTAGTTTTCTACAGTCATGATACTCATCAGGAAAAATGGTTTAGAAAATGGAGGCGATGATTATGATGCTGATGATGATGATGGTGGCGGTGGTGATGAAGATGAAAATGATAGTTTCAGATATTTGTTGGAACACTGCAGACTGACAAATGGGGGGAAAGCAAGTGAGGTGGTCATTGCAGATGTGAGGGGAAGGTGGACTAGTGTTGTCTACAGTTTAACAGCACTAATGCCAATCAAACACTGACCCTTTTCTTAGCTTCTATTGTGTAGCACTACTTATTTATTCGTTTATTTATTTATTTATTTATTTATTTAATGATTTCTTAACCACATAGGTTGTCTGGACAAATAACCATTTTCAGTCATGTCCCAGGCTTCAAACTGAGAAAAAGACAGTTAACAGTAGAACAATTGTCAATGCATTTACAGATACAGAATTTAAAATACACATTGCATTGCAGATTCATAAGACTAACCAACAATGTTAAAGGTTAAATAAGAATTAACAAACATTTTGATAAATCACTAACACTTAGACACTGTTTCTTTCATATACTTGAATTAATTTTCAAGAAATAGATGGTCTTTTAGCTTAGCATTCAGACCCTCCAATGTTCGCTGATTACAGACATCTGTTGTTAGCTGAAGAAAGTGCCTCTGAGATGGAATGTAATGCATTTGGTTATATGTGGTTGTGTGGTTGTGCAGAATAAATGATGAGCTCATTTAATAAAATAAGTTATTTGGATGGCAAAACATTATTTCAGGTTTACGTTATCAGGTTAAAAAAAAAACTAGATATACATAGTCATTGCTTAAACACACAGAAGTCAAAGCAGAGACTCAGTCCCACCCAAGTACAGTGTCACTGATATTGTACAGTAAGTGTACCTTAACCTGACCCTTGACCATTGGCTTTGGGCATCAATCCCCTTTTTCTCATTTTGTTCATGATGTCAGATTATTGCATCAACAGTGAACATCACCTAGGGCCACTGTTACTCTCATCCATCCCAGAGCATATTCCCTGCAATAATATATCTAAAGATCTTGAGAAGTTTCCCATTACTGGGGAAAAAAACACTGTCCTATGATGTCCGTCAGTAACTAGCCAAGACCAAGAGTGACAACACTAAGAAAGTTCTGTATAGTGCAGGTATTACTTTACTCCATGTTTTGAGCAGCACAATAGGTTTTAACTTGCATCTTTATTTATCCACCCTGATCTTAATTTTACAAGATTCACCATCAGTCACGTTATTTGGGGTATGTTAATAACAAACTTGTTAAGCTCAAGACCACAGGAATGTATCTGCTCTATTTTCTACTCTGCCATCATGTTATGGAAATATGATTATTTTAGGCTTTATTGTCATGATTACAGAGTGCAGGTAATTTTAGTAATATGCAAATGATGGAATGTGGGGCCGGTGGGAATTTGTGATGTAATAGTGTCTGGGTATGAAAGAGTTTAATTGCAGTACGGTGCTTGTTTGCACCATAATCTACATCGCAACGTCTTTTTTGCATCCATTTAATAAAAGCTATGTTTTTGAAATGTCATGTTTATTATTGACATTTTTGTTCTGACACCGTGTGCTTAACATACTATCACCAAAACAGGCACATTATGTATGCCTCTTCACTTATTACTGTAGTTCATCTGCAATTGTACAAGCATAAAATACGTCAACCCTTTCAAAGTATGCTTTACGTATATGTTTGAGATCATAGAAGGCAGTACATTACCATTTGCATACCTACTGCATACTGGAATGATTCCAGGTATGCTATACTGTATGTCACTAATCCATTGAACTCCCACATTTTTATGAACAGAATATGCTTGTGGTGCATCTTTCTGAATGCATACAATTCATGCATATTTGTGTATAATATTTATGAATAGAACCCATAATCAGCAATAATGTCTCTTTCTTTTTGGCAGAGTACTGAAAAATTGGTATATATGACAACAAAGATCAAATTAAAGTTTTAAGGAGAGGCTAAGATTTCACACACATGAACAGTTTTGTAATGGTTTATGCATTGTTACCACTGTAATATCTTTTCAAAAACTGTATATAGGAAAACAGTCATATGCCCAGTAAAGAGCTGCAGCTCTCACTTGTGCCATACATCTTTTCAGCGTCAGACAGAGATCTGCTTACATATGCTATGGCTCTGTGGTGCACATCCTATTTTGGATTTAAGTTCCAGTAAATTCTATAGATCTACTGGATCACCTAATCCACTCTAACATAAACTGTGGAATGCAACATGGTGTCAAACCCTAACTAGGCATGCTTGGAGTTTGCAGAATATATTCAGCGCCACTTTGATAAAGGCAAGTTGCCTGGCACTCTGTACTTAACATCTTTCTTAATTTTCAGAAAGTATGACAGAGAAAACTTTTGGGTGCCCTTCACAATATAATTTTCATATTTAATACCAAAAGATAATTCCCTGATCACAAACTTTGATTCTCTGATCAGTTTGTAAACAGGCTGTTAAGAGAATAGCTCTAATTCTCTATTTTTTTCTGTCATGCGTGCTAACACCAGAATGCCACAAAGGTCTGTAATAGACCCTATTCTTTTTATTATGCATGTGACTGAAAGGTCATCCAGTATAGAGGAGGTAAATTAATTCAATACATGGGTGATTATGGCAACACAGTTATCAGGTAGTCCTTCTCTATTCATCCTTCACTTTTAACAGAACTATATTCTATGGGTTTTGATCTCCTTATTGATATCAGGAAAATCCCATTTTCTGTCTGCTATCCTTATCTTAGAAATAGATATTGTGTTGTTCAGTATGAAGGGGGTATGAGGAGATGGATTATAGGGGGAGGGGGAAGAAGATGTTGGTGAAAGGGGAGGAGTGTAATAGGTAGAGAGGAAGTAGGTGGTGAAAGGGGTGGAGTGTAATAGGTAGACATTGTAACTGCTTAACCTTTGTTTTTCTTTTTTCTGGAACCCACAAATGACTGAAATTTTAAACTGCTGTAATCTTTTTGTTACTACTGTTTAAAGATTTGTCTCTAATCTACAAATGATTGAAATTGTAAACTAATGTAACCGTTTTGTAATCTTTGTTTTGGAGCTTTTCTCCCCAGGACTCCATTGAAAATGGGTTATTTTTGGCCCAATGGACTATCCTGGTAAACCAACTACAAATACATAAATAAATAAATAAATAAAAGTTAGGAATTTCTGTGGATTTGTCTTCCTTTTCCTAGGCATTCTGGAGTCTACATATCACATATTCTATACTTTTTCTTGGGTTGGCAGTAACTATTTAGTTTGTCTAATAAAAACAGACCTCTCAGCCATACAAAACTCAAGGTATCATCCACCTCTTCTCATTGTGGTGTTAAAATCAACAGTTTTTTTAAATACTAATTAAAATGGCTCCACAGCAGCAGGGGATATGTGTAAAACTATTTGAAAGGGCACAGAAGTGCAAATCTAATAAACATAAGCAAAAGAATAAACCAAAGATGGTACTTTTGTATTATTGCAACCACATCACAACGAGCTTTCAAGTATGTCTTCCCAGGCCAGTTTCAGCATGAGCAGTACATTTTCTGGTCCAAACACATTCAAATGTATATTATAAAACACTTCAAAACAAATATTAAAAGCAAAACACTGAAAACGAATTTCATTAAAATGCTTCAATGGATGTCAGAGGGCATTTCCTTGCGGAACCACAACCCAAAGGTTCATGTTGCATGCGTTTGCACATCCCGACAGAAAAAACCTGAGGGCCAGTTTCTGAAACGGGGTGGCTTGGCTCAACGACTTTCACTGAAAATATATGCAATTCCACAATTTGGAAATATTACAGTACTTCACTTAGAAAGTGAGCACATTCTGTGAAGAGCAATGATTACGTGCAAAATCCCTGAGACTTGAAAGGTATGGCAGGCCCTAATTGATTTGTGTGAAACAAGAAAGTAAGTTCTCACACTAGGATAGCTTGCCGCAAGATGTTTCACTTATATATGTGCAGTTAAAATCAATGGATGACTTGTAAAAATTACACTTCTTCACTTAGAAAGTGAATGGAACCATGTGTTTTGTATTGGCATGCATTTGCTGATGACCAATAATTACATTATGACAGGCAGTGGCTAGTTTACTTTTCTAAAGAAAGTAAGTAATTTCTCACATTTACATCTCAACTTGTTTTCCAAACCTTGTTATATATGACACATTCCGGCAGGAGAAGGATTTGGAAATAATCCGCTTCTCCTGTCCGGAAAGTGGTCATGATATGGTTAAGTACCAAAAAAATAACTTAGAACTTAGCCACTGACTTGCATTAGTTTTGCTACTTGAAACCCCAGCTTCAATGTCTTGGATTAATGTTTTTGCATAACTATCAAAGCTCTTGTAAATCATATTACCATATATCCCTGCTGCAAACTCCATAGCTCGTGAGAAGAAGTTTTTTCAGGCATTCTATTATTTGAAGGGGATGCCATATCACTATTGATACATGGATCACTAGCAAGAATACAAACTACATTTCTAACTATGGCCATTTAGTGACTCATCTGCTACCATCTACTCCCTGCCTCTTTGCATCATCTTTAACATCGATACCATCTTGTATTGGAGCTTGTGCTACAGACACTCACATAAGGCATTTATATATATATATATATATAAATATATATATATATATATATATATATATATATATATATATATATATATATATATATATACACATAAGAGGGATACATTTTATATATATATATATATATATATATATATATATTACACATAAGATGTATACATTTAATATATATATATATATATATATATATATATATATAAAATACATATACATATACACACACATATGGGTGTTGTACAGTTTGTTGGACAGCAACTTGTAAAATTCTGTGCTTGGATGGGTAACTGTGTGTCTGTTCATTCAAACAGGGGGAACTTGTTTTGGTAATTTAAGTGCGAATGGGTACAGAATGTGTGAAATTGTTTGTTAATTAAGTTTACAGTAAGGGCTAGGTAAGTGGACAGGTTTTGTGGCATGTGTATGTGCAAGTGTTTCTGGTTCAGAATTAAATACTAAGTAAAGGCACGTTTTATGATGTTTTGAGTATATGTGTGTAGATGCTTTGGAGTGTGTAACTGAGTTTGTCAAACTGCAGTTTATTTGACAGTGTGGTATTAAATGTTTTGTGAGTGGTTAAGTGCTTCAAGATAGGCTTAGTAAATGTCTAGGTTAGAGGGCTGAAGTAGTGTTGTGCCTGTTTGATAGTGTGTGTAAATTTAATCCCACGTGATTGTTAGGGTTAAGTGACTGGAAAAGGAGACTAATTCTCTTCCTTTTTCAGTTGCTAGATGCTTTATGTTTTTTTTCAGTACGTTTATTTTTTGAACTGTCATCATCAATATTTTTTGCATAAATGCTTTTGCACTTCAATGTTGTCTATATATATATATATATATATATCTACACACGCACAGTGGATATAAAACATGTACACACCCTGTTAAAATTCCAGGTTTTTGTGATACAAAACAATATATAATTTCAAAACTTTTCCCACCTTTAATGTGACCTATAATCTGTACAATTCAATTGAAAAACAAACAAATCTGTGAGGGGAAAAATATAAAAAATAAAAAAGTACAATAAGCTTGTTTGATAAGTATGCACACCCTTAAACTAATACTTTGTTGGAACACTTTGTGATTTAATTACAGCATTCAGTCTTCTTGGATACAAACCTGCCATCAATTAAAGAGTCTCTGATTAACCCCAAATAATGCTCAGCTGCCCTAGTAGGATTTTCCTGACATTTACTCAGTTGCCTGCTACAGCAAAAGCCATGGTTCCCATAGAGCTTATAAAGCATCAAAGGGATCTCTCATTGTTGAAAGGTATCAGTCAGAAGAAGGGTATAAAAATATTTCCACAGCATTAGATATACCATGGAACACAGTAAAGACAGCCATCAAAAAGTGAAAAAATATGGGACAACACTGACATTGCAAGGAACTGGATGTCCATCCAAAATTGATGAAAAGACAAAAGGAAACTGGTCAGGGAGTCTGCCAAGAGACATACAGCAACACTGAAGGAGCTGCAGGAATTTCTGTCAGGTAATGGTTGTGTACTACATGTGACAACATTCTCCCATATTCTCCATATGTCTGGACTATGAGGTAGGGTTGGAAGATGGAAGCCTTTTCTTACACAGAAAAACATCCAGGCCCAGCTAAAATTTGCAAAACAATACATCAAGTCTTCAAACAGCATGTGTGAAAATGTGTTATGGTCTGATGAGACCAAGGTTGAACTTTTTGGCCACAATTCTAAAAGGTATGTTTGCAGCAAAAACAACACTTCACATCACCAAAAGAACACCACCATGGGGGTGAAGCATGGTGGTGGCAGTATCATGCTTTGGGGTTGCTTTTTTTCAGTAGGAACTGGGGCCTTAGTCAAGGTGGAGGGAATTATAAACAGTTCCAAACACCAGTCACTTTTGGCCCAAAACCTTCCAGCATCTGCTAGAAAACTGAAGGTGAAGAGGAATTTCGCCTTTAAACACGATAATGATGCCAAGCATACATCCAAATCAACAAAAGAATGGCTTCACCAGAAAAATTAAAATTTTGGAAAGGACCAGCAAGAGCTCAGACCTAAATCAAATAGAAAATCTGTGGGGTGACCTGAAGAGGGCTGTGCACAAGAGATGCCCTTGCAATCTGATAGATTTGGAGTGCTTTTGCAAGGAAGAGTGGGCAAATATTGCCAAGTCAAGATGTGCCATGCTGATAGACTCCTACCCAAGAAGACTGAATGCTGTAATCAAATAAAAAGATGCTTCAACAAAGTATTAGTTTAAGGGTGTGCACTCTTACACAACTAGCTTATTGAACTTTTTTTATTTTTTATATTTTTCCCCTAACAATTGTACATGTTATCGGTCACATTAAAGGTGGGAAAAGTTTTGAAATGAGCTAATGTGGTCTCATTTTTTATATCACAAGAACCTGGCTTTTTTAACGTGGGTGTGTCCACTTTTTATATCCACTGTGTATATATATATATATATATATATATATATATATATATATATATATGTATGCAATAGTGACAAATATTGGGTGAGTTAGGTTTAGGGGGGGGGTCAGGTGAGTGTGCGATAGTGACGGCCCTTAGGGTTAGTCAGGGTCAGTTGGTAGATATTAGTGTCTTTATAGTGACATATTAGCATTATTTGTGTTTTCAGGATTTTGAGTTTCAGGATTTTGGTCTTTCAGGATTTTGGGCTTTCTTTTTTTTTTTTTTTTCAGGATTCTATTTTCAGCTTTGGTTTCAGGATTTTGATTTTCAGGCTTATGATGTTTCAGGCTTCTGAATGGGAACCATATATATATATATATATATATATATATCCCATCCATCTGGAAAATTTCTTACATTATTCCACTACACAAAGGCAGAAATTCTTATGACTTCTCTAACTTTCGTCTTATAGCTCTGCTATCTCCTCTGGCAAAAATTATGGAAAAGTGTATCCATAAGCAACTTCTTAACCACCTTCTCCAAAACAATTTACTTGCCAACTGTCAACATGGCTTCAGACCTTATCACAGTACCACCACTGCCCTGTTATCATTCACAGATTGTATTAACAATAACCGTAACAAAACTTTTCTTTCCTCTGCAGTATTCATTGATTTATCCAAAGCATTTGACATGGTTAATCACCAACTCCTTTTACATATAATGAAATCTGTATCACTTGATCCCTTAGCCATAAATTGGTTCAAATCTTACCTAGAAAACAGACAGCAGGCTGTACTCTGGCACAACAATCTTTCTAATCTCCTTCCCATCTCCCTTGGTGTCCCTCAGGGCTCCATATTAGGTCCTCTCCTATTTTCCATTTTTATTAATGACCTTCAGTCAGCAATTCCACATACTACCTGCATTCAATATGCAGATGACTCTACTATTATCTGCTCAGCCACTTCTCAAATCGAACTACAGACCCTTACCCAGAAAGCATTTAATACTGTTGAAGAATGGTTCACAAACCATTGCCTCCTCCTAAACCCCAAAAAAACTAAACTGCTACTCTTCTCACCAACCCGAAAGTCCACCCCCATACATTTCACACTTACATCTAACAATGGTACTCTTATTTCTCCCGACCCAACTAGTAAACTCCTTGGAATAACAATTGACAATAACCTCAACTTTGACATGCATATTAACAATACTATAAAAACAGTCAACAAGAAACTTGGATCCCTCTATAGAATCAAACCCTTTCTTACACCAGTAGCCAGGCCTGCTATAGCCAGAACTCACCTAATCTCTACTCTAGTCTATGCTTCACCCATTTATACGAATCTTTCTAAGAACAACCTCAACAAACTGGCAGTATCCTATAACAATATTGCCAGATTTGCTACTGACTCTCCTTTCAGAACTCATCACTGCCTAAATCTAAAACAACTTGATTGGCTAGAGTTTCTACACCATCTCCAATTTCTACAGCTTGCTATAGCCCACAAGTCCCTGTATTAACCCACCAATATTCTCAAGCCACTTTTCCCCCTACAATAATTCAAAAAACTTACGCTCATCAAACAAACTACTGTTTAACACTCGCAGATCCAACAACTCAGCAGGTGACTCCCTCTTCTCTAATACTGTTGGAAAGCTATGGAATTTACTACCCACTGAACTCACAACTCTGTCTTCTCTTACACTTTTTAAAAAGAAACTCAAACTATACCTCAATACACACTGGTTATGTTCCTGCACTAATCCTGACTAACTTTCTTACTTCTCACCAATAACTACCGTACATCATCATAGTCTTACCCTTATAGATTCTTTTTACCATGAAACTGCCAATGAATTTCATAAATATATGTATATAACATCCTCTCATAAATATTATCCTTGCTGTTTATTGTTCTTGCTATGCAGAGTTGGAGTATGGTAGTGGTAGTTAGTATTTTCTCTAACAATGTTTAACTATTTGCTATTTTTTGAAAAAAAAAAACATTTTTTTGTTCTAACTAAAATGTATTTGTTCTAACTACTACTACTTTCTATATTGTATTTTGTATGTATCTTTACTGTTATTTCCCTCTTTATTGTATTTTATAAGTGTCTTGGAGCTTTTCTCCCCGGGCCTCTACTGAAAATGGACATGTATCCAGTTAGACTAGCCCGGTCAACAAATGTAAAATAAAATAAATAAATAAAACAAAATATAGATAGATATATTGTTTCCTGTCTTTCCTGTAACTTTTCTAGTCCAGATACAGATTTGCTGTATCCAGGACTGTTTGTAAGCTTCTGTGATGTGCCAAAGTCTGCTCTTCAGTTTTTTTCCCTTAGATCTGCTAGTTCTCTCCTCTCCTGCACTTTTACTAGCATATTAGTCTAGCACTTTACCATACCAGACTTCTTGTAGCAATTATTGTAGCACACAAAAGTGCTTCCAGCATTAAATGTTCTACAAGGAAATAGCTCCAGTACTTATTATTAGTGCCCACCCCTTCAGACATGTCTAAAGGTCAGTTCCCTATGCTTTCTACTTTTAACCTGGTGAACTTGGGCATCCTGAGGCAATGTAGCAACTGCCTCATGTACACTGACAGCCCTCTCCTCTTACAACCCAACATTCAGACTTGCGAGAGATGCACTTATATATCCAAATTGGAAGCGACGCACTTTCCAGCCAAGACCGGAATAGCTGGTCAAGAGGAGAAGGTCAACACTTACACCATACCACATGGAACACATAGCCCTCCAGAACACACACAAGCACTGCCTTCACATAAAAACACAAACCACACACATAACCTTCATGGAGGCTCTCAGTAAAAATCTACTCAAACAGCAGAGGCCTCCAAGGCAGAAATGCACTCGACCACCAACACAACACTAATCATGAGATACATAACTCTCCTAAACAGTGTGCCACTCAACCAAAGCCCCTAAGGCAAAACAGCATGCCCAGCATGCTAGTCATAGGTGACTCAATAGTGAGGCACACTGATGTCCCACACACTAGGTTGAATAAGGAGAAAATAACAGTAGCTGCCTGACAGGTGCCAAGATCCGTGACATAACGCACACACTCAGGTCCCTCAACAACAGGTAAAATATGACTTTGTCATTGTGGGTGTGAATGACCTGAGATGTACTTTCCTGGACTATATGAAAAGAGACATGGAGGAGCTCTCAGATTATGTAGCTCAGGCGGGTACAACCCTAGCCCTGAGCAGCATCCTACCATCACCCAGAATTATACCACAGTACAAGAAGAAAATGATTGATTTCAACAATTGGCTAAGTTTCTGGTGTCATTCTAATGGGATCCAGTATCTGTCTGCCTGGGATGACATGATTAACAAACCTCGATGCTTTGCCAGAGATAGCCTGCATCTGTCACCCCTGGGCTTCCGGATACTGGCCAAGGCTCTTGCCACCCCTATAGTGCCTTTTTAGGAGGTGTTCCAAGACCAAATTACCACCATAACAGCTACAAAAAAATGCAATCTGAGGGTCATGCTGCTCAACACTAGAAGTCTAAATCTCAAAATGCACTCACTGGAAGCACTCCTTAAAATGGAGAACATCGACATTTGTGCTGTAACAGAGACCTGGTTCAAGGCAGCAGAAAGCGCCCCTGCACTACCAGGCTATAACTCATTCCACACCTTTTGGCCCCAGAATTGGACCGAAGTTCCAAAGGCAGTGGTGATTGCTATTCATAAAGGATGCGCACACCTCCAGACTGGTAGCCCAACATAATGCATCAGAGATACTTCAGGTGCAGCTAACATTGGGTAAGACAGTGATTCATTAGCCCTCATTAGGCCAATCATTAAGTACAATGCCCCATTTGGCATGTACCTCACTAGACACCTGCAACAACTGGAGTGGCCGCAAAAGTACCTCACAAAGAGGATCCTAGGCCTTAAACACTTGTCCTATATGGATAGACTCAAAAAACTCCAACTATTCTCTGTCTCATATCGCCTACGTAGAGGCGATCTCTGCTTGACTTACAAAGCCATATATGACCCAGCTCTGTTAGAAATGCTACATCTAAAGAAATCCCAATCCCTCCGAACCACACACTCCAGAGACCTCAACCTCATTACCACAGTCAACAGAATGTGCTGGAGGGACAGGTTCATAACCCAGAAACTGCCCATGCTATGGAATAGACTTCCCATACATGTCCAACAGAGCACCTCACTGGCCCTCTTCAAGAGAAATCTTGATGAGTGGATGGGAAATAGAAAATTCACATCAGGGATCACTCCAGTGGCTCTACTCGACAGAGGCACTGGAAACTAAGGTCGGGTGGCACAATGCCAGGTTAATCTTATGGGCTAGGCTTGTAAAGGCTCCAGGGCGATTAGCCTAGTACATACCTATGAACCTATATATATATATATATATATATATATATATATATATATATATATATATATACATATATATATCTATATATATATATCTATATATATATATGTATATATATATATATATATATATATATATATATATATATATATATATATATGTTTGTGCATGTGTGTGTGTGTGTGTGTGTGTGTGTGTGTGTGTGTGTGTGTGTGTGTGTGTGTGTGTGTGCATGTTTGTGTATGTGTATGTATATGTAAGTGTATGCAATAAGGCATGAAGGACTGTGCTTGGTAGAGATATTGCCACATGCCCAGAACAAGCCAAAAGGATATAAGCCTTTCATTCCTTGGGCACTTAGAAACATCTCTGATGAGCTCAATGGATTTATATATTGGATATTTTTTTTTTTTTCTTGCAGTTTGGATTTTACATTTAATATTCAATGCTTGACAACTATATGGTTGCAGTGTATTTTAGGTAACATAGTTTGCCTATCTATTTTAAGTATGTGATTTCTATGTAGGGTTATAACTTTTTAGCTTGCTTAATGTTTGTATGACTTTTTTAGGATTATCATTCAACTGGGTCTCCTATCAAACAGCTGTGTGATTTTTCTCATCCCACTTTACAAACAGGTTCTAATATTAGATAACAATATACAATTAATAACAATATAACAACTCCAATGAATTCTGGAATGTGAATGAGTCCAAATGAGGAAACATAATTCAGTAGCACAGTTCTTCTCAAATATATATTGTTTTCCAGCACCAGTACCTCAAAGATATTCATATTCATAAGAGCAATGATTCTGGTGTTGACTCCAAGAACTGAAAGCCAAATATATGCAAGCAGTAATGCCCCTCCTGTCGCAATAATCTTTCAATTTATTTATTAGAATATATACTTGTTGCATCTTAAAGTATTCAGAGGGATAATCATTGTGGTTGGAACTCCCAAGAACCGAAAGGCATAAATATGTAAGCAGTAATGTTCTCTACCAATCATTTTTGTTAAGATAGTTTAGCCAGTAGTGTAGTTGTTGTGATTACTTAATTGGATTTCTATGATCATTTTTCTGTGTGTGTTTTATTGCTATCTTAATATGTATTTTGTTTTGTGCAGTGTTTTATTTTTGTGTACTTTGTCTTTAAGATTAAACCATTTTGGTCTAACAATGTCAGACATCGCCATACCTCTCAACCTTTTAGAGCAAGACATTTGGACAAAGCCATAAATAAAAGTGGAACAAAGGTCCAAAAGTAGGGGCATGTTTCAAATATTGATCTTACAAATTTAGAAACCTGATAGAATAACAGGTTTTGTACTAGCATGGATTTTCTGAATGGTATGAAGTCTCAAACTCAAATGTCTGTGTCATTATATTCTAACTTCAAGCTTTAATGATGTGCCACTAACTTGCCAGAAAACCACAGTTTTATGAAAAATGGACCAAAAATATGAGGCAAAAATCTGAACATTCTGCGAAAATTTGTACAGCTGAGAGGTATGATGCCAGAGTCTTTCTATACATTTACAGGTATGAGCCAGTGACTTGACTCCTATTTTAGACTGGCTGCTTCACATTGCTATTGAAACTGTTTTTCCTTCATGCTATTTACTTTTTGTCTTTTCTTACACTGTTTTATTTTCTGTTTGTGACGTTTATGCTTTCATTTTCATCAGGTCATTTGTTTACTTTTCTGGATGCCTTCAACTGTTTCGTATCAAGTAATACAATGAAACTGAATACGATTTTGATGCTTTTTTAACTGTATAGTATGTTTGATTTCCGTCACTTTCCTGATTACTGCATTTTCTTTTACTTCATGCAGTTAAGTAATGTATTTGAGTTGAGAATGTGTTTTTGTTGCTGGGTGTTACTTTTTTATTGCTTTACATACTTTTGTACTTTTTCTGTGTTTGATTTTGGAATATTTATGTATCTGATAATTTTGCCTACTAAACAACCTTTGAGAGGGTGGCAGGTTGATAGAGTTTTACTCTGTGACTGAATAGGGCTTTGTGACTGAATCAGTAGCCTGTACTGGTGTTTTGCCATGCATGGAACACATTTGTTACCCATGCCACTAGCAATCTGGTTTGTCTGCTCTCAATGCCCATTTTACAAATAAATAAATAGAATGTTTTCATTTTTGTCATTCTACCAGATTTCTGTTTAATTTCTGCAGTTTCTTTTAATAATTTTCCTTTTTCTATTTTATGTATGTGTTTATTGCAGTTTACTTCTGATTGCACATTCCATACTAGCCTGAAAAATGCCCAGGTAAATCATTGCCCTACTTCAGTTATCACATTCTAAATAAATGCATAAGTAAGAAACAAGATCACACATTATGAAAGCAACCAGTCATTTCAGCGGCTAACTGGTCATTGTATTCATAGGAAGGGTGGAAGCTGTGATGAATCATTATGCTCTGACCTAGTGACCCAATGTATTAATCCCCAAAATGTCTTGCTTATGAACTATATTTTCAGTATCACACCATCTCTTAGATGGGTTAATTTGTTTTGAATATTACTCTTCATAGCTGCATTAAGCTGCTGCCAGTAAATACATTTGCACAGAACCCTGGGACCAAATATTTTGTACACTGAGACAAATTCACGGAAAGAGATGAATGGTACATTGAGTATAAGGGCGGCAGCATTTCCTCCATATAAATGCTGTGAGTAATAAACATCAGAGAAGTACTCACAGGAAATTGCCAATGTGTTTATTATTTAGCAGCAGTGTTCTCAATGGAAATGTAATAAGAAAAACGACTCTTCTCACAGTTAGTTTTATATTTCATGACATGAATGTGGAACTTGTAATTCAATTAAAAGTAATGATTATTAATTGCAGTACAATCTAGGTACCATGGTGATTTAATACAATAATATGCCTCCAGTTCTGCTGGTTATCTTTATCATAATCCTATTTTTGCCTTTGCTAAGAAACTGAGGCAGGTTGATCTTTGGTCAGTTAGAAGACATACAAGCTAACAGAACCTTGGAAAAAGCTTAGAGTACAAGTATGTTGTACTGATTTCTACTTGTAGGCCACAGCATGATCCAGCAATCAAAAACGGAGCACGTGCTTTTCTTTGCTGGTGCCTTAACCTGCTCATATCACTTTGGATGGAGTTTGCTTAAATATGTCTGAGGGCAGATAGTAGATGCACCTGACCACATCTGAGTTACTGAATGTTAATACACAGCAAGCTTCGCAATAAAGAAAGAAAGAAAGAAAGAAAGAAAGAAAGAAAGAAAGAAAGAAAGAAAGAGCAACAGGTAGAGCAACTGAATATGAGAAAATTTCTGCAGAACACTTTCCTCAGCAACATTAGCTGCTCAGATTATTAAAAAGTGTAATACATGGTGGATAACTGGATTAAGGATCATATTCCAGGAAACAATATCAATGTCATGATTTGGTCCAAATATTCATGCTTTTTTTAGTCTTAACTTTATTAAATTTTATCATATCATTATTCAAACCAATAACAAATAAACACATTAAAACTTATTACACAATCATATTACATAATTTGCCAAGCCAGCAAAAGGGTAACAACATGGCACATGATATCAAAAATTGATGCTGAATAGAACATGTTTATGACCTAACACAGCATTCAGACTTTTCAACCTAAACCACAATGCTCACTCACCACAATGTATAGCTCTCAGGTATTTCTATTTTAATTCAGAATTCCAGTCTCCATAATCTAAGCTCCATTTTATTTAATATTTTCCTCACAAAACAAGATCTGCATCTGCCCATCTGTTGTTGCATTACTTCTGCTGTCTAACTACATCCTTACAATAGGTTCATAGGTTCATAGGTTCATAGGTAGGTACAAGGCTATCTGCCCAAAGGCATTTATAAGCCTAGCCGGAATGTGTTGGCTTTCGCCACCCCCTTAGATTAGTTCCCTGTGCCTCTGTCCAGCAGAGCCATTGAAGTGATCCCTGGGGTAAACTTTCTGTTTCGCATCCACTCGGCAAGGTTTCTCTTGAAGAGGGTTAGCGAGGAGTTCTGCCTAATGTAGATTGGAATTTTGTTCCAGAGCATGGGAAGTCTCTGGGACAGGAATCTATCCCTCCAGCACATCCTATTTATTGCTGTGGTGAGGTTTAGATCCCTGGAGCATGTGGCTCGAGGGGATATGGTTTTCTTTAGATGGAAGCATGTCCATCAAATCTGGGTTGGACATGGCCTTGTATGTCAGGCAGAGATCACCTCTGAGTAGATCATATGCAACTGAGTACAGCTGGAGTTTCTTCAGTCGAGCTGCATAGGGCATCAGCTTGAGACCAGTGATCCTCTTGGTGAGGTACTTCTGTAGTCTTTCCAGTTGTTGCATGTATCTTGTAAGGTACATGCCAAATGGGGCATTGTACTCTATGTTGGGTCTGATGAGTGATCCGTAGAGGGGCCCAATGACCTCTTTTGTTCTGGATGCAAACCCTTTTGTGATTAGGTATACCACATAGAAGGATTTTCTAACCACTTTGACAATGTGATTATCAAAGGAGAGGTTACTATCTACTTGGGTCCCCAGATCCCTTATTACGTTTTCTGTATTTAGGGGGCTATCACCTATGTGGTAGTTTGTGGGTACTTTGTTTTTTCCAGAGGGGATGGCTATGCACTTTTTGGCATTTAGCTTGAGGCCATGGTTTTGACACCAAGTATCTGTCTCAGTGAGACCCTTTTGGAGGATGTCTGTGGCAGCCGGAGAGTCAGTTATAGCCCCTAGTTTGCAATCGTCTGCGAACATGGTCAGCCGTAGTCCTCCTGTGCTTGCCTGTACCTCTGAGAAGTATATGCCGAACAGGAGGGGTTCTAGGACTGAGCCCTGGGGAACATCACTTGTAACCAGTTTAGAGTCAGACCTAGATCCCACAACTCTTACCATGTGGGTCTTATCCATGAGCCAGTTTGCAACCCATCTCATGACATAGGGGTTTATGTTCAGGCTGGTGAGCTTGTCTATAATACCTGAGTGGGGAATGGTGTTGAAGGCCTTTTTGAGGTCTAGGTAGGCTGTGTGGACCACCTTTCCCTCGTCTATAGCCTTGTTAACTGTCTCAAAGAAGTCCACCAGGTTTAGGAGGCATGATCTGCCCTTAACAAAGCCAAACTGGGTAGGGTCCAGTGTTTGGAGGTTTCCAATGTCTCTGTTAATGAGATCCATGATGATGCACTCCATAGCTTTGCAGACCAAACTAGCCAGGCTTATAGGCGATGGTTCCCGGGGGTCCATTGTGGCTCCACCTTTGTGGAGCAGAATAACCGTTGCTGTGCACCACTCTGTGGGCATGTAGCCTGTGGAGAGGCTGAGTTTAATCAGTGTGTTTAGGTGAGGGGTTAGTTCATCTTGGAGCTCATGTAGGATGCAGCCTAGGACACCATCCGGTCCCATTGATGCTGTGTTTTTGGCTTTGGAGAGGGCTGTTTTAACATGAGTGTCTGTGATTTCAGGGGACTACATTCTTCTGGTATAGTTATGGACCCTTTTGTGGGTGAGAGGGGAGTGAAGTTTGCATTGAACCTGCTTGCCAGGATGTTGGCTATATCGGTCGGTTCAGTGTATTTTGTGCCATTCTGCACTAACTCTGAGCAGATCTGAGAATTGCCACTTAGATTATTGACATAGCTAAAGAATGCCTTGTGGTTATCTTTGGAGTCCATGGCAATTTTTCTTTTGAAGCTAGCCTTGGACGATTTTATGGGGGAACATAGTTTATTGCTGATACTGATCAGGGATGTCTTCCCTTCTTGGGATTTTACTCTTTTCTGTACTAGTTTCCCCCTTCTATTGTATAGCTTGTTTATGGAAGGGGTCCACCAGACTGGTTTCCTTTTCTTGGAAGAGTGAGTCTTGGTTTTGTTTGGGATAGCATGATCCATGCTTTGTTGTAGGTGCCCGTAGAGTGCATTAGAAAAGGATTTTGCAGCTTGCACAGCATTATCCTTTAGCATGGGGGCTTTGAAACGTCCCACCTTGGTCTTAAGTAACGTGAAGTTTGCTTTTAAAAAGTTTTTTATGGTGGTTTCTTTGACCAGGGGTGGTGATAGAATGTGGATATCCAGAGTTATTAGTTTATGGTCAGATCTAACCAGCGAGGGTTGACCTCCAGTGTGGAACACCAATCGCCCATGTTGGTGATGACCAGGTCCAATATGTTGTTACCTCTGGTGGGGGTGTTGATCAATTGATACAGGGCATTTGAGTTTATAAATTCTAGTAAATATTGGGCAAGAGAGTTTGTACTTGAGTAGTTCTCCCAGTTAATGTTTGGGTAATTGAAATCACCCAATATCACGGTGTTTGGTAGGACCTTTATGTTTCCCAGTGTTTCCAGGAATGTGGAGTGGGAGTCCTGGGACATGGTGAGTGATCTGTAGCAAGCTACAATTTGAATAGCTGTTTTGTTCATTGTTAGTTGCACGTGGATGATCTCTGAAGCATTGTGCTGTGCCACTAACCTGGAGGTGTGGATATCCTTGATGAATATGGATACTCCCATGCCTTTTGTATTTTGATCCGGGTTTTGTGGCCGAAATGTATGGTATGAGTTGTAACCTGGAAGTGCTGGGGTGCTCTCTGGAGCCTTAAACCAGGTTTCTGTTACTGCTCATATATTGATTTTATCTATACTGAGGAGTGCCTCAAGTGCATGCATTTTGAGGTTTAGACATCTGGCATTGAGTAGCATTACCCTCAGTTTTTTGTTACTTGTGCTATTTATGGTGGTGGGTTTATCTTTTGAGCCTTGCCTAAAAAAGGCACTATGGGGGTGGCAAGAGCCTTGGCCAGTATTCAAAAGCCTAAAGGTGACAGGTGCAAGCTGTCTCTTGTGAAGCAGCATAGCTTGTCGAGCATGTCATCCCAGGCTGACAGACACTGGATCCCCTTTGACTGACACCAGAAGCTTAGCCAATTGTTGAAATTGTTAATTTTTTCTGTATACCGTGGTATCATTCTTGCTGAGGGCAGGATGCTACTCAGGGTCATGCCGGCCTGGGCTACATGATCAGAGAGCTCCTCCATGTCTCTTTTCATGTAGTCTAGGGAGGTATGGCTCAGGTCATTTACACCAACATGGACAATGATAGAGTCATATTTGTACTTGTTCTGGAGTGACCTGAGTGCTTGTATTTTGTGGCGGATCCTGGCACCTGACAGGCAGCTAACAGTAACCTTCTCCTTTTTCAGCCTAGTGAGTGGAACGTCAGTGTGCCTGACTACAGACTCACCTATTCCTAGTATGTTTGGTATGTTATTTTGCCTTAAGTGCTGTGAATGTGTGGCACACTGGTTTTGTGAAGTATGTGCTTCATGGTTTGTGTTGGGGTTGGGGGATGGAGGTTGCTTGGATGTCTGTTTTGGAGGTCTCTGTTGCTTTTGTAGATTTTTATTTAGAGCCTCCGAGTATATTTTCATGTATTTATGTGTATTTTTTGCTGGTGCTGTTTTCATGGGTCTATGTGAGATTGGTGGTGTGATGGAAGTAATTTCCTTCTCCTCTTGACTGCCTGGTCCAATCTTGGGTTGAGAGAGCTTAGCCTCCAGTTTGGCTGTATAATTGCATCTCTCACATGTATTAGTGTTTGGTGGAAGGAGGAAAGGGTTGTCTGTGTACATGAGGTAATTGTAACATTGCCTCAAAATGCCCAGATTCACCAGTTGGACCGGAGAGTACACCTGAAACTGCCCTTTGGACATGCCTGGATAGGTACAGTGAACTGTTTTACTGATTGGCTGGTAAGTTCGAATAGAGAGCATTGTCCTTCTCTATAGTATAGAGGGAAGTCTAGTGCTAAGTTTATTAGTGCTTGCTATGAGTTTTGAGCAAGTGCCAGGATGAGAAGTGAATGGTTTGAGTGCTTAAGTTAAAGTTTGTCTAGTTCCAAGGGAAAATTAAAGAGTAGACTTTATGGAGCCAGGAATAGTTATACCCTAGCTAACCAACACTACCTAGTGAGCAAAACCACGCAAATGCAGGTTTTATAGCAGGGTAATGAAAGAGATAGAAATTAGCCCAAAATGGCCAATAAACTACAAAAATAGATAGTTAAGCTAAGTCCTTATAGAGCCAAGTGTGATTTAACCATTTATAAAATACTTTTTGTTTGTAACATTCTCCTGCAATCCAGTCCACTACTATTCTATTTATCAAGATCTTAAAGCATCTTAATTCTGATGAATAAGCAAACAATATGTCAGTACCCCTGTTTTCAACTATTTTACAGATGTTCTCCTTCAATGAAATCAGTTCCTCTGTTCTGTTTTAAAAACAAAATGGTTATGAGGGTCAAGTGGGATAACTGTCACTAAATATGAAATTGGACTGGTGCTCACTCCGTTTAATGTGATTTCAGACTGGTCTGTATGGTGCAAGAACACCACCATTGCCAAACAAGGATGAAGTAGTAGGAATAAAGTGCACACAGGTCTGATTCAAGATGTAGCTTACAAAGAATAACCTGTTTCCAAGAGCATAAAGGGAATATGTACTGCTATCCTGAGTATGGACTTATAACTTTTCCTACCCACAGTGGACTACACTCATGTCACTTATAGAGCTAAGACTTTCAATTGTCTTTCTGTGAAATGGTGCTTTCCATTGCACCCCTACATACAGTATCTGCCTATTACACAAGGTATTATTGTACAGACACATACACACACACACACACACACACACACACACACACACACACACACACACACACACACACACACACACACACACACACACAATTTCCAGAGAAAGATGGCAGAATTTTCTAATCAGCTTCCTTCCTGATGTAGTAGTATTATCACCACTCTGAAAAGTCTGAGAGTTCTACTCACTGTTTGCTCCAAAATCAATCAAATCAAATATGAAATGCACCAGTTTATATCTCTTGTATTTCATTGTTTATGAGTATTTTTCCCAGTATGAGTCTACCATAACTTACCATCTTCCCTGTATTCCTGAACTTGAGACATCACCATATTTCTTATTGGATTTGCAAAAGAATCAATAGCCATGCTTACACTGTGGAGAGGGTCAGGGTAATGAGATCAGTGGAGACATCAGAAAGAAGACATTCAATTTATGTGTAGTTATTAAAATCAGTAATATCAAACCAATCAACAATTACCGATGTTTAACTGCATTTCTTGCTGTAACATTTAACTACACAATGCTGTGTTTCCTCTTAATAATTGTGCCTGTACCCTCCTAGTAATAGTCTCATATGTTGGCTTCTTCTCTATACATTCATTAACCTCTTTTGCCATAATTCACATAAAATAAAATCTGTCAACATGAATTTGTTAGACTTGAAGATGCCTGTCACTGTATTTTCCTACCTCACAACTTAACCATTTTTCTAATTGCTTGCATCATAGATTGCTTGGTAAAATGTCTGCCACAAAGATTGTATGTGACAATACTTGCAATATCTGTCTTGTAACTTTACTTGCACTTTGTTTATTATAACAGTATTTGCATTATGTATATGATAACTATACTTGCATTATGTATATGATAATGTAATCTGCACTGTGTATAGTGCCTGCTATCTACTGAATTGCATATTGATACTAAAGCTTTATCTATTGGTTATATCTGTATGCATGTTTTGGCCAGTAGGGCTAATCCAGTTACCAAATATAATAAATATATTACATGTTTATTAGTTACTCTTTTATCGGGTTCTTCATTTATTTCCTTATGATGACTGTTACTTCTTCTTTATCAATTGTATTTGTAAAAACTTTACAGATAGTGTGCCATAATCTGAGTCAGTTCACAGGCTGTAGGTCACAGATATGTTTGGCACAGATATTACATGTGTAAATGCACAGATATTACCTATGTAAGTATACAGATATTACCTATGTAAGTAGGTTTAGGCAGTGAAATAATTAGAGGCACAGAGGCATTTAATCTCACTCAGGCATGAAAGCAAATAAAGAAATACTAAAAGGAAGCTGTTTTAATTGTGGTAGTGAGCTATGTCTAAAGATGCATGCAGCAAAGGTTTTAAGTCAGAAATCTTTTTTTCTTCCACCTCCAGCTGTCATGTACACATATAAATTACACTTCCTCTTAGTGTTTGCATTATTTTCCAGGCCTAGCCTAGTTATAAAATATGCTCCTTTCATGCAGAGCATCCATTTGAGCACAGCTCATCCAATACTGAGGAAACAAGCACATATTATTTTGTAATCATCATGCAAGATATAGTTAAAAATAATCACATCAGTCTACAATTGCAATACTTCAGAGAGGACTATAATAGATACTGTAGATATAATTGAGAAATTGAAGGGTATTCGAATGAAATACATTCCTAGACAACAACAACAATACTACTAGAACTAATAATAATTTTTACAGACAGTCTAAAAGGTTTGTTAAGTCAGGGTATAGAAGTACAAGATTTTCTTTTTTTTTTTTTCAATAATTTTTATTTTTGTTTTACATTTGCAAAAACCATAACAATTCCATATTTACAAAATTACCATATTTGCATGTTATACATTGTGGATAAAGTAGAAACATGTAGGTCATACAACATACCTAATTACAATCAGTTCAAGATTTTCTAAGAAAAGGACTTGTAGTGATGATTATATTCCACTTATTGTTCTTTCTACAGAGATCTGATTGCATCAATTTACTGCTAACTTTGTTGGACGACATCTCTGAGCAGCAGTGATGTGTCTGAGGTAGTGAGAACAGTGACAGCCTTGACCATCAAATCTATGTGCTATGACAGCTGATACATTAACTTCAGATTTGTATTAGGTGTCGCTTATACATGATTATTATTTTATTCCTTTCGTGTGTACTCTCAGTAATTACAGCAGCACTGTACTCATTTCATACAACAATAGTATTTAAAATGTTGTATTTTTATGTTTGCTAATATTTTGTGGTGTCACTAGTTTGCCCTTGGTAGCAGTTGGTGGTTCTGGTAAAAGAGATTTCAAAGGTTAATGTACAAGCAAAATAAGAACACCTTCATCCTGTTTCTTTATATTACTTATTGTGCAAGAAACAAAATACTATTTACTTGACTTCTGGACAATCTTGAACCAAAGTCACATGATTTGTTAAGAAAAAAATGGCTTGGTAGTGCACATTTTAAAAATATTGCATATAAGCAGAAAAGTGAATATTTCATACACATAAAGTGTAGCAAAAAAGGAAGCCAGTATGTTAGTTATACCTTCTGTGGAAGAAATCTGACATAGCAGTGGATGGAACACTCATATTTCAAAATTGCTTTAAGTAAAATATCGTCTCTTTTACTAACAAAACAATGTAAAAAGACATGCATTCATTTGACAGCTGAGATATATAAAATAATAAAAAAGAGGACTGGAGGGGACTATGAAAATGCTGCAAGGAGGTTGTCAGAAACTATTAGCCAAGACTACATAGACTGGAGAGGTAAATGAAAACTGTATGATAATAAATATTAATATAAACACAGGTTTAAAAATAGCAAAGAACTAGAAGTATTTTGGGGAAAATTAAATGAAAAACAACCCAAAAACTAGTAAACAAGTACTTCAAAATGCAGGAACTGCAGATCAAGGTACAACACAAACTTGTTCTCCTTCAGGAACACCAAAGCTTTATTTTACAACAACAAATAAGCGCTTTTGTCTCAAATTAACTTTAAAAGAGACTTCATCAGAAACAGTGTATTGCCAGCACAACTACATTTAAAATACAAATGAATAGCGACTTCATTTCCTCCTGCTAAGCAGGAAACCACAATTTTAAAGTGGCAGCACATAAAAAAACAGTTATAATATATGTCAATATTTAAATAGTTACATAAATGAACCCTAATGATTCATATAACAAATATTTACACTTTCTCATACTACATGATAATACTATCCAATTTCTAAACAGATTTTAATAGCAATAAATAAATAAATAATAGTCCTATATGACATAAAAAGACCTATGGCATAAAATGGATTTCTAAGATGAATCCATAGAATAAATACCTGTATATAAAACCTTACTATGTAACTGTATACATATGTAATAGATAACAGTATATATATTTAAAATGAATTTTATAAAAAATATATATATATATTTATATATATATATATATATATATATATATATATATATATATATATATATATATATAAAATATATATAAAAAGTATTATATATAAAAAAAAATATATATATATATATATATGTAAAAACAATAGTAAACAAGATTAATCTACTAGTGTCTATCAAGTGCCTTTATTTTTAATAAACTACTAATAGACACATCGTCATTCAGATCTGGCCAATATAATGAATTCAAATGAAGCTGCCAGGTAAGTTCCAGTTTCTCTAATAAATATGGCCAGGCCCCTCCCCATTCCATTAATTTGACAGTATCCAACACAATATATTTGAAGCTATGCTCAGGATGTACCGAAATGTGTTTAGCTGAGGCATTGAATTCATATTTGTCTCAAATGTTCCTCAGATGTTCCCCAATTCTGCTCTTTCGTTTATGCTCTGTTTTGCCCACATAGAAACAGGAGCAATCAGAGCAGATGGCACAATATACCAGTCTTTCAGATGTACAACAGAATTTCTCTTTGAACTTAATATTCACCCCATTAATGTCTATATTATTAGTTTCTAGAATGTTCTTACAAAATTTACACATCCCACATTTATACATGTGACCCTTATACTGTTTATTGTTCTTAAGTTCAAATAAATTCTTTATATAGTGTCCCTTCCTATAAACACAAATGGATGAATGCTCTAAAATTTCTCTCATCTTTCTATCATTATTAATTAAGTTCTAATTCTTAATTACAATAGTTTTTATCATGGGTGCAACCCTGTTATAAGTTGTTAAGAAACTACTTTTGGTAAGATATCATTCGACTAGGGCTATAATTTGCAATGCCAGTGGAAGCATTATCTGTATGTACAGGTACTTCAAACACCAGACTATTCATTTTATGTTGCTCTTCTGTACTCTTGGTCCTCAAAATAAGTAGAAAATGTCCATTGTCTCTTTTTGTTTTTACTTCATCCAAACAAAAAGAAAAATCTGCACCTACAGACCGATAAAAATCATATATACATGTCATTTATTCTACAGAGGCCTTTGGATAAGCTGGTAAATTGAGATCCTATCTGCTTGAGTTGGTGGTAGTTTAGGCAGATGTAAAAGATCCTAATGTACCTATTTAAAGGAGTATGGGAAGTTCTTTGATGCCCTGGCTAAATGTTCATAGTAATAGAAATAGCAACTCAGGACTTTCCTGTGAAGAAACAATTAGCCTAATGGAACTAAACTGGTCAATAAATAAATAAATAAATAAAGATCTTGTCCTTACTGTTATAGAATTTGCACAAGCATTCTGAAGTTACAACCTCTCAAACTAGTTACAGAAGATTTAAGCTTATATAACCTAATCTAATACAGTAATTACTAAAGAAATAATACTATTTAAATTCTATATCAATATCTATATCTATCTATATAATATATATATATATATATATATATATATATATATGTGTATATATATATATATATATATATATGGGTCTACTTTGACCCATCAAAATTACGTTTCAAAGAAATGTAAAAAAGCAAGATGTTTTTCACGAAAGTGCACTTTTCCCAAAATGCACTTTTGCAAAAAACAAATTAAATGAAAAAAATAAAACAAAAATAAAAAAAACCCCACAACACTAGCCATATTTATGCAGGGGGGCTTGCCCCCCTGCCCCCGTTACTTTTATATTCTCACTCCGAGATTGCATTACAGTGGGGAAAAGGGAATATTCCCTTATCCCCACTGTGCCGCAATTTAAGCAGCAATCCCCGTTGTTGTTCGCTTAGGTGCTGTCAAAGGAAAAATATACTTTAAAAATGATCAAAACACGGTAGGTTCAGGTTAAGGCACTTTAATCTTGCAGCAAGGAGACAGAAACGTGCTAATACAGAGTTTGTCTAACCAGAAGCAGGAAATGCATTCATTTTTATAGGTTATCAAATTAATCCTGTCCTACCATGCTGACGTAACAGATTACCACCTTTTCATCATCATCTGCTGACCATCTTTCCCATGAATTTCTGCTGATTTAAACAATTTTTGTGTGAAACTTCCTGAGGAAAACAACATGGCCTTGGTTACTTTCAGCTAGATACTTGTTATGTTACATTCAAGATACTACGGCTAAATCAAGCACAATGCTAGCAGTTCATTTCTCTAATAATCCTTTGTCTACCTTATCTCTAAATTACTGCAGCTGCAGAGGTTCCCATCCTCTGAACAAGGCTGTTTGTCTAGAATCATTACATTTATAATATAGCGTATTGTTCATTCATATGCTTCTGACCTAGCAGACAAACACCTGCTTCTCAAGTACATTTCCACAAGGCATAAACAAGAATATTGCTGTGCTAGCAGTTACTAGGTCAGAGGGCAACTTGCAAATTTCAGTAAGCATGCTGCAGTTTTAGAAAAGCATCTTTTTCAGTCTCATATGAAACTCAATTTGTATAAATCACAGTGCATGAAAAATAGAATGAAAAGCATATTAAAAACACTTGATTATTAATTTGGCATTAAGCATACACACATTAATACATATTTTTCTAACATCTCCCTCCTGTTAATACTTTTTATTCTATTTTCAAAAAAAGGATAAACAGCTTGCTTCTTTTCCCAACCTCTTCCATTCAGGATTTGCAGTTAAGAAAGTCATTCAGTTTAAACTTTTATGAAAATGTCTCGCATTCTAGCAGCTCTTCAAATTCAGTACTTTGATAAATAGTCTCAGATATGGATATATCTATGAATTCTTTAATTAATTTCTTCATGCAGGGGATTCTGCAACAAATACAAACTCCTATCAGGAGTAATCCTACCCCAATAGCAATCAATATGTTCATAAAAATGGAGCCCCACCCCCCGAAGGCATTCTGAAAAAACTCTGTCAGAGGGTTTGGGCCTGGTTTGGTCATGGCCGACACTTGCTGAATCACCTCGAGGTGGTCGTTGATCTCATGCTGATGGTCAGGAATGAACGCACAGCACTCTTCTTTGATTAAAGCACAAGTTCCGCCTCTCGCTGCTAGGATGAAGTCAAGAGCCATTCGGTTTTGAAGCACTACAGTTCTCATGGCATTCAGTTCATCAGTTATCAGTTCAAGGGCAGAAAAAGTTGCATTACTCATTATTTTGAGAAGTTTGGACAGTTTTTGCAGCTCCCATATTGATTTGACTCCGCCATACATGGGTGATATACCTGCCCAGGATATAACAGCATCACTCAAGTCCATGTGCACAAGTTTGGTTCCCACATTACGATGGTCTTTACACCCTGCTTCGATTCATCCCACTGGATTCTCAGGTTTCTTAACAATCTTTTTGGTTACGTCTCGAGTATTTGGAATACTCGCCTGAGGCAAAACTGCAGTGTGTCGGATGGCCGGAACCAGGTACCCCAAAAAACAACTGCCAGACCAATTCTCAGGTAACCATTTATATGCCTTTTTACCACATACAAAATAACAGTCTTCTACCTTAGTTATTACTTTGTTACGAAATGACTGCCCTGCATGAAACATTTTCCTATCTGTTACTGACAACTGTTTGAAAAGTACAGGATTATGCTGTACCTGATCAAGAGTTTTATGCATAGATTTCAAAAATGAGTCATAATCTGTACTACAAGATCCACTTAAATCATTTGGTTTTCTATAACATTTATACTGTACTGTAACATTGCATTTACTCCATCCAACTTGGACGGAGTCATTTTTATAAAAAACATACAATTCCTTTTTGTGTCACAGGCAAATACAGTGCTACCTTATCTTGTGCTTTAATAGCAACTGTGTCGAAAACCAGATTTTCCCAGGTCTCATTGACCCCTAGGGGGATAGCAGTCATTAATAAACCCCCGTATGCTGTTGGTATGGCTGTACAGACCCAGCAGTTCGAAACATTAAAAGTTTCTGCGTACACACGTGTAATTGCCTGATAAGTGTTAAAGTTCGGATGCCAGTCTATGTTTGGTTCATTACGTCTAATCAGTTCAATCTTTGTGGCAGGAAAAAAGAACGGCCAAAACAAAAAGAACAGTGTGATCAATATTGCAATAAAAACAATTATGCAAGTTTTCTGAGGTTGCTCAATGTCTCTACTCACTCTGTATCTGGCCATTTTGTTCTTGTTGTGCAACAGTAGCAAAGTTTTTGTCCAGTTCAAAGATTTTAACCAGTTTACAGTGCGTCAAATGAATCCAGGAAGCTCGCTCTGCGATCTTGACTGCAGTGGGTGTCGACAGTAGTACCTGGTACGGACCTTCCCACTTCGGAGAACTCCAATTCTTCCGCTTCACAATCTTCACCCAGACCCAAGTGCCTGGGGCTACTGGTGCTTCCGATTTCAGTTGCTCTTTATCTGAAACAGAATTTAACTGCAAAAGTTTGTTATTCAAAAATCACCTCATATATCCTGCAAGTGAACTGTCAGCCTCCTGCTCTGTAGACATGAGTGGTTTCCACTGAGGTGTATAATATGCCCTCCCAAACAAAGTTTCAAAAGGAGTTAATCCCTTTACATTTGGAACAGTTCTCATGCTCAACAGTGCTAAAGGCAAACTGCACCCAGTTTTTCTGTGTCTCTTCTATCAATTTTCTAAGCTTATTCTTCAATACCCCATTGTGCCTCTCTACTAGCCCTGCAGATTGAGGGTGGTACGCACAGTGGTTCTTTAACGATATTCCAAAATAACGACTGAGTTGTTGGATTGTTTGGTTCACGAAATGTGTCCCGTTATCACTATAAATCTTTTCCGGTATACCAAATCTGGGTATGATTTCTTTAACGAGGACCTTTGCAACAGTGGCTGCATCTGGATTTTTAGTTGGAAACGTTTCTACCCATTTGGAAAACATGTCTATAATAACAAGGCAATACTTCTTATTCTCACATTTATTCAGTTCTATGAAATCCATACAGATAGTATGGAACGGATATGGTGGTGTAGGAAAATTCCCTTGCTTAGGCTTCAATGACCCTTGTGCATGATTCTTGTTACAAACATGGCATGCTGCACAAAAATTTTTTGTATAGTTTGTAAACCCGTAGGTTGTAAACACTCGATTCACTAACTGTACCATCCCCCTGTTGAGACATGGCTCTGCCCATGGCTCAACAACGCTGCATATCTAAACAAATTAGATGGCAAAATCGGTTTCTTTTCCTTGGAGATGTACAGTCCCTTTTCGAGGATTGCTCCTCGTTTTATCCACTTTTGTTTCTCAATATTTGTGGTAAGTGTTTGCATTGTTTTTAACATTTCTAAATCTAAAATCTCTGAGGGTTGTAATTCCTCACTCAAAAGAAAAGTTTTTGTGGCTGAGGCTGCCTGCTTTGCAGCTGTATCAGCCCGTGCATTACCTTTTGAAATTCTACCCTGTTGTTTTGTATGAGCTACGCATTTGCAAATAGCTACTTTTTTAGGTAACTGAATTGAATCTAACAAGTCTAAAATAAGTTGTGCATGATTAATCGGTTTACCAGTAGATGTTATCATTCCTCTATTTTTCCACTGTTGTGCAAAAACATGTACAGTAGAAAAAGCATACTGACTGTCAGTATAAATGTTCACTTTCTTACCTTTTGCTAAGGTACATGCCCTTGTTAAGGCAATCAATTCTGCTGCTTGTGCAGATAAGTTGTGTGGTAAAGATCTTGCTTCTAAAGTTTCAGTGTCAGAAACGACTGCATACCCCACTAGGTTCTGTCCTGTAGGACCCCTCCTGCATGAGCCGTCCACGTAGTATGTCACCTCGGCATCATCCAAGGGAACATCCGTAAGGTCTTGTCTAGGTAATGTCTTTTGCTCAATCTCCTGCAGGCAGCAGTGCGGTTTGCCATCTGCAGGGGTTGGAAGCAAAGTTGACGGATTCAAGGTTGTACATCGTTCAATTGTCATATGAGGTTGGCTCAACAGTATGGTCATACAGGAAAGATGCCTAGCTGGAGAAAGATATGGTACTTTTTCTTGCAGTAAAATAATTGTGACTGCATGAGGCACTCTCAATGTGAGAGGGTGGAATAGCACTACTGAGGCTGAAGCCTGCACTGCCATTGCAGCTGCAACTACTTCTTGTACACAGTGGGGCAAGGACCGCACCACTGGATCTAACTGTGATGAATAATAAGCTATAGGGCGTTGTTTGTCCCCATGTTGCTGTGTCAATACTGATGTCATATAACCTTGCTTACAATCTACAGTTTGGATAAACTGCTTGTTATAGTTTGGTAATCCTAAAACTAAGGATGATGCTATCAATTGTTTCAGCTTACAGAAAGCTGCTTCTGCTTCAGGTGTCCATTGTAATAAATCTTGTGCTGCCATCGGCTTTTTAAATATTAAATCAGCCAGTGGAGCAGATTCCAAAGCATAGTTTGGTATCCAACTCCGACAAAAATTAGTAGTTCCCAGGAAGGACATCATTTCCTTCTTGGTAGTTGGTCTAGGTGCTTGTAAAATCGCTGTTTTTCTGTCTTCATCTAATATTCTACCTTCTTTGGATATTACATATCCCAAGTACTTAACTTGTTTTCTCCAAAGCTGCAACTTGTCTTTGTTTACTTTGTGACCTTGAGTAGCTAAAAAATGTAATAAAGCTATCGTGTCCTCTTTGCATTCTTGCTGGGTGGGGGCTGCCAGCAGAATGTCGTCTACATAAAGTAGAATCTGACTACCTTTCGGTGGGATAAATCCCGCCAGGTTGCTTGCCATTTCCTGTGCAAATATTATTGGACTTTCACAATATCCCTGTGGTAATCTGGTATATGTGTACCGCTTTCCCTGAAATGTAAATGCAAACCAATATTGGCTGTCAGGGTGTATCGGTATCGAGAAAAATGCATTACTAATGTCTACCACTGAAAAATATTTTTGTTCTGGCTTTAAATCATTCAGTAAGGTGTGTGAATCTGGCATCGTTGGTGCCCTGGGAATAACTGCGTTATTTACAGCTTGCAAGTCTTGGACCATACGCCATTCCCCATTTGCTTTCTTGACAGGAAATAAAGGTGTATTACATGGTGAATCAGGGGACTCTATTAAGACTCCTTCCTTAAGTAAGGCTGCTATGATAGGCTTGATTCCTACCTCTGCATCTTTTCTCAAGGGATACTGTCTTTTCTGGGGCCTAAATGCTGACTTTGGCGTTATGGTAACTGGTCCTGCTGTTCGTATTAGTCCTACATCTGATTTCCCTGCTGACCAGAGAATGTCTGGTATGTCTCACAAGGCTTTTTCCTCTTCTTCCAATAAGAGTAATACTCAGCTATTCTCACTAGCCTGTGAGTGTACAGCTGGGTGTGTCTGTGTGATCTAATCCAATTTCTGTTTCTGTACTCCCTGTTCGGAGAGCTCTAATTCTGTCTGCTTTTCCCACCTTGTAACTTTCTCACCTAAGTCTGCCCATTTTAAAGTTTTGTTCTTAGTTAAACTAATATGTGGCAGTCGATTAGATTTGTAAACTGCCAAAAATTCCTGGGGTAATGAACAGCTTGCTACACTGTTCCCGTCTGCATCCCAGTACAAGTTTCGCAATACTAGCCTGTTTGCATGGTTCTGAAACAATTCTTGTTCATAATCTTTATCAGGTCCTGGTCTATTATAGTAATATAGAGTACAATGCAACAAATGCTGTTTGTCAATGTCAAGGGAGGGGAACTTGCTGATGGCTACGTTCATCAGTTCTTCGGTTACTGCCCCTGGACCAGTCATAACCAAGTCCTGGCTATGCCAATAATACATTTCACCCTCTGGTCGCACTACAAAAGTGTCCATTTGTCGCTGTGCTTCCATACCCTGCATGGTTGGAACTACGGCTATGCCAAATATCTGCATCAAATCTCTACCCAAAAGATTTACTGGGCATTTTGCAGAAACTACAATTTTACTTTTCTGAGTCATCCCTGATACGGGGTCTGTTATTGTTATGTCATGGGAGAGTGGCTCCTGGTACAGCTGTCCATTAGCTGCTTTCACTAATATATAATCTGGTGATTCTGTATCTTCCGGTAGTTTGGAAGGGTGTATCAGGGTTCGTGAAGCCCCTGAGTCACACAAAAATGTAACTTCCCTCCCCTCTACCAGAAGCGTCACTTCCGGTTTTGTGTCTGCTAAGTAAAGCTCTAAGCTCAAAAGGGCTAGGTCTAAAATTTAATTTTCTTCTACATCTGTGTATTCATATACATCCTCTACCCCTTGTGTCACATCCGCTTCTCCTGCTATCACATTTACACTTACCTTTCCCTGCTCACTCTCTTCTAATGATTCCTGACTATCATATAGTCATTCCTCACCCTCCTTATTTTCTGTAGTCGCCTTCTTGTTTAGCTTGCAATCCCTCGCTAAATGTCCTTTTTTCCCCACACTTAAAACACTCACCCTTTTTCTTTCCTTCCTCGAAATCTTCTGATCGTTTGTCAGATTGTTTATTTCCCTGGGTATTTTTCTTACCCTTTTTCCCAGTTTGTACTACAAATACATCTGACCCATCTTCTGCTGAAAATACTTGAGTTTTCTTTTTCTTTTTACTATTAAAATGTCTTTCTGCATGTCTAGCATATTCATGTAATGGCTGTACTCTACTTGTTCGATGATCTACCATATGCTTCGTAATAAAGCTACTAATGGGAGTTATACTACCCTTCAAGAATGCGTTCTTTAACTGTTGTTCATATGAGGAATCATGTGTCTGATTTTCTGGTATCTGCATTCCGCAGTGATTATTAAAACACTCTAACAGTCTAGCATAATATCTATCAACTGTTTCACCTTCCTGTTGAATGCATTGATTAATGCAAGTCCAATCAGCCCTAGGCTTCCACTTTTCAGAGATTCGGTCTGTTAGACCTTTCACTCTGCCATCCAGTTCTACATTAGTATGTGGGAGTGGTCTAAGTTGTGCGTCACGAGGATTCCAGTCGCCACTAATCATGTGCCAATCTGGACCCACAATTTGTCTAACTACTTTTTCTACTTCCTCTCCATTTAAATGGTAACTTAATCTCATACCCTGTAAGTCTTCTAAAAATTTTCTAAAATTCACTTTTGGGTGGGGAATACCTTCTGTGGCTTTCCGGATATCTTCCGGTGTCAACGGTCTATAAACTAAAAGAGTAGGATCCTGTCCTGCCTGTCCTGCCTGAGGATTCGGTACTTCTATGAGTGGACACATTTCTTCTTCACTCATAGCCTGTGATGCTCTATTTAATTCATTTAGTTCAATTTCCCTCCTCAAGTCACGTGTTCGAGACCTGGTCTCGATAGGATCCCTGACAAACGGTTGTGCTTTTGCAGGGACAGCTGGGTATAGCGGAGGTGGATCAGCTCATCCATTCGCTTCATATTCTGGTAACGGAAGTGGAGGGGGCGAAAGGGGGGCCGTTGCTATTACTAAGCTATTGTCTTCTTTGTCTAAGAACATTGTCTTTGAATTTTTAATTCTCTGCTCCCTACGATTTGCTTCCTCAAGCCACCTATGCGCCTGAGGGACTCCTAATTGTCTCTGCTTTTTTAATTGACCTTTCGCGTCTATTTTTAACTGTTTTACAAGTTTCATAAGTGCAAGTTTATCTAAATTACCCTCGAATTTATACTTATCGACCCATTTGGTGTAATATTTAACATTATTGGCACGCTGTAATTGCATATACTTCGCGTCTTCAGTTAGGGCGTGTCGGGAACTTTTTGTGCACTGATTTCCCATTGCTGTCTTAGCTAAGCTGTAAATTGTTACGTAACCCTTTCTATCATGTGGTACCACAAGTCTACACCTTTTCACAGTTTATCTAGAATAACTGTCTACCTATTCTGTTTCCCTGATCTATGACAAAAAACAGTAACACCTTTTCTGTCCCTAATTTGCATACACAAATTTACCTGACAAAAAACAGTTCTGTAACTAGTCCCTGATCTTAAAACAGAAATAAGGTAATTCCTCCTTACCTGACCCTCCGTGAGTTGATCCAACGGATCATTGACTCGTCCTCCAATCCCAGATCAGAAACAGTGGCTGGCCTCTTTCGAACGACAATTCAGTCGGAGGTCATTCAAAACAGAAGAGCCGATTTGGCCTCTTCTCCGTACGGATGCATGCCACCGGGCCCAATTCTGACCTAGGCCTAGAGCGAGATACGCTCGTCCGAAGGACCAATCTGTCAAAGGAAAAATATACTTTAAAAATGATCAAAACACGGTAAGTTCAGGTTAAGGCACTTTAATCTTGCAGCAAGGAGACAAAAACGTGCTAATACAGAGTTTGTCTAACCAGAAACAGGAAATGCATTCATTTTTATAGGTTATCAAATTAATCCTGTCCTACCATGCTGACGTAACAGATTACCACCTTTTCATCATCATTTGTATAAATCACAGTGCATGAAAAATAGAATGAAAAGCATATTAAAAACACTTGATTATTAATTTGGCATTAAGCATACACACATTAATACATATTTTTCTAACAGGTGCCTTTTCATGAAAGTGCATTTCAGGAAAAATGCACTTTCGTGAAACAGAGCTTGCCTAATTATGTTTCGCTGAAATGTAATTTCGTTGTGTCGAGGTAGACCCAGATCTATTTATATATATATATATATATATATATATATATATATATGTGTGTGTGTGTGTGTGTGTGTGTGTGTGTGTGTGTGTGTGTGTGTGTGTGTGGGATCCGCACAGATGCTCGACTGCATCTTTCACTGAATCCCAAATTGGTGAGCATACTTGCGCGAAAGTGCTGTTCACCAAAGCAGCACTTTCCCTCCTATATTCAAGTAGATTTTGTGTTTTTTTTTTTTTTTAACATACTTTAATTAAAGCACTTGTTCGATGAAGGCGCTTTTGTTAAAGTGTGTTCGGTGGTAATGGATTCGGACTTTTGATCTTTCGATCAAAAGTCCTAGATCCATACATATATATATATATATATATATATATATATATATATATATATATATATATATATATATCTATGTATATAGATAGCTATATACATATATATATATATATATATATATATATATATATATATATATATATATATATATATATATATATATATATATATATATATATATATATATATATATATATGGTCTTACTGGCTGCTAATGGTCCAAATCATATCACAATATCAGTTCTTATCACTTGATTTCATTCAGTTTAAGGTATTGTTTTACTTCTGTTCTCACATGACTCCAGGCAGTTACTAGGCAGAATCAGCAAGAGCTTTCTTTCTTCACAAACTGTTATTTTACATGGCTAAAAAGTCCTTGCAGTTTTATTGCTGAGGATGTTGCGGGTCAGTCTCCATAAAAACAGCCTTCTAACTTCAGTTCATCTCTTTTAGCTTATGTTAACCTCTGATATTATTTTGTTTGTGAGAATCCTTTAAATGCTTAGCCATACATAACATGGTAATAGAAATGACTAATCTGCATGCAAAGGGTGGCACCGTGGATAGCACTGGCATCTCACAGCAAGAGGTTTCTCGGTTCAATTCTGGGTTAGGGAGCTTCTTTGCAGAGTTTGAAGGTCCTCCTTGTTTTCATGTAGGTTTCTCCAGGTGCTCTGTTTTTCTCCTGCATTCCAAAGACATGCAGAAGGTGGATTGGAAACTCTACATTGGCTATAGGTGTGAGTGTGTGTGCGAGTGTGAGGCAGGGCTAGCCACCAGATGGTGTACACCTGGGCTCTAGATGGTTGTCACTGTTGAAGTGACACCCTGAACCATGTTGAAAAATAGGAAAATGTAGTTGTGGATGAATTAACTAAAATGCAAGTATCCTGCCAATCTGTTTCTCCACTAATTTGCACTTTTTAATAAAACAGCCAACTTTTAAACCTGTCTTTAATATAGTACATAGAGTACTGTCAAAATAGAAGACAATATTCTGTCTTTGCCATTGGTCCAGTAATCTTGTAAATCAATTGTATTTAATGTTTCATAAAGACAATTTCAAATATCATCTTCTTATCATGTGTGTACATCTGATACTTTAATAATATACTTATGCACTCTCATTTTTTTACTTATTTAGTCTCATAGCTACTTGTTTTTCATTCAAGGGGATTTGGTAATCTTTAACAACACTTCACTAAACATTTTATTAATGTACAAAATACCTTGTTTCAAATGTTTTACAAAATGTAGTAGTAACTTGTTTAATATAGTTGTTTGTAACTTTAGAAGAATTGCAATGTGAAAAAATACATACCCCAAAACAACTTGGCTGTAATCAAAACTATATTTACAGGTGGAATACTTTTATCTGTTTTAAAAATGCATTACCAATGACTAGTGCATATTTTAATCAACCTTTTCTAGAATGAAGGCTCTTCTAAGGTCTCTCATAATTCCACTACTGATGGAACCTTTTCTTTAAAATAATTTGGCCTCTTTTATCATTTAAGCAGCTTGAACATTTACTCGTAGTTTTCTGACACACTAAAATCAATCTAAGATGTCAGAGTTTGAATATTACTGTTTGTCATATTGTATTCTATATACAAAACTGCATATACAAAACTGCATAAGAAAAACTCATTAAAAAAAGGGATGCTTTACAGATCCAAAAACTTTCTCATTGATGCAACTAAAACTACACTTGTCACTACTTATATCCTCCCTTCTCTTCTTTATGGTGCTCCCACCCTTACTAACATCCAGGCTTCAGAAAAATTAAAATATGAATAATGCTATAAAAAGTTGCTAAATTTGCAGCACATTCCCCTTTCAGAACCTATCACTATAGCACTGAAAAGCCTAAATTGGATCGAACTGCCTCACCAACTAACATATACACAACTTCTTACCACCTATAAAATTATCCAGCATCCATCTGCCTGTCCAGCTCTAAAAAGCATTCTACACAGCTATGTTCCCAGTTAGTCATTGCAATCCAGTAACCAGAAATTCCTGTCTGTCTATAAACTTATTAGATCTGCTGGGTATTGTCTGTACTCGTACAAAGTTGCTAAGGCCTGGAATTCCTTACCTGTATCCATCAGCTGCTATTGTTTCAATTTTACTTTGACAATATTACCTTCATATTGTTTCTTGTCTTCCTTGTCTCCTGTTCTGGGATGGGTGTGGGTCACTGCTGTTCTACTTTACTTACAAATTGCTACTTATTAAAATTCTACTGTGATATTTTATTATTTTTTCTCTGTCTATATGTGCAACTGTTTCCTGCATTGGGAAAGAAGCATTGTAATTTCGTTCAGCTACATTGCTGTGTAGTTCTGAATGACAATAAAGTTTTCTTTGAGTTTGACTTTGATTTTGATTTTGATCAGGTCTATGCCCTCCCTCCCATCTTTCAAAACCACTCTGAAAGGCCTCCTAACTAAAATCTGGATTTGTTGTTGCTCAAAACCATAATAAACTATATCCCTAAATTTGAACAACTATGTATTCATGTCTTACTAATTCTCTTCCCTGACTTTCTCTCTAAATATACCATAATCCTGTTTTTCCTTCATTTCATATTGCAATACCTATTTGTATTAGCGCTAATTTACCTTTAATTTTTCTACAAACTGTCTAAAATTTCATATTCCTTGTATTGATTCTTAACCAATGTTTTTATATTATGTCTTATTTTTTACAATCATTTAAACTGCAGATGTATTTGTTTTATTTTTGAAGACTGTAACATTATTGTTCTTAAAATGTTTTGTAATAATTTGGAGCTTTCTTCCCTGGGCCTCTGCTGAAAATGGGCTTCTACCTAATTGGACTTTCCTGGTAATCAAATGCCAATAAATAAATAAATATGCTTAATTTTATATGAGACAGAATGACATAATTAAACTTTCTCCATTATTAGGCTATAATTGCAAACATAAAGTACTTGGCATTGTTTAATACCCTAGCAGTGCAACAGCTTGTCTTTGTTTACTCAGCAACTAATACCCCTAGATGTTTTTGTCAATCACTTTGTCAATCAGAGGTAGAATAAATTTTAGGAATTATACCAGATTTAACTTCCAAGAACCGTACATGTAAGTCCCCAAACAAGAAGAATTAATGTGCAAAACTGGATGCTTACTTACACATTCTAGGTCTGAGATAGCTGTGTTTCTGAGTAACTTGCACATCCTAAGTCTGAGATAGCTGTGTTTCTGAATAATTTGCACATCCTAAGTCTGAGATAGCTGTGTTTCTGAGTAACTTGCACATCCTAAGTCTGAGATAGCTGTGTTTCTGAGTAACTTGCACATCCTAAGTCTGAGATAGCTATGTTTCTGAATAATTTGCAGATCCTAAGTCTGAGATAGCTGTGTTTCTGAGTAACTTGGACATCCTAAGTTTGAGAAAGCTGTGTTTCTGAGTAATTTGCAGATCCTAAGTCTGAGATAGCTGTGTTTCTGAGTAACTTGCACATCCGAAGTCTGACATAACTCTGTTTCTGATGAACTTGCACATCCTAAGAATGAGGTAACTGTGTTTCTGAGTAACTTGCACATCCAAAGTCTGAGATCTGTGTTTCTGAGTAACTTGCACATCCTAATTCTGAGATAACTGTGTTTCTGAGTAACTTTCACATCATAAGTCTGAGATAGCTTTGTTTCTGAGTATTCTCTTTTTGCAGAGGTATAGCAATGTCTGCGGTAGCATTTTTATATATATGGGTGGGGCATGTAGGGGACTTTCCCCTTGTGAAGAATAACTTTAAAGAAGATTGTTGACATTTACAGTTCTCTTCAATTTCACTTTTTCTCTAATTCTGGGATTCATAGTTACTGGTCATGGAATTATATCTGGGCACCTTTAGGCATTATTCAGAACCATTTTTTTTGCAACACAAATGGAAGAGTTTCATTATTAACATCACCATTAACATTAACATGTACTTTTATGAATAATGCCTGTGTTGCATCAACTCTAGACAATATAACAATATCAGTTTTGATGTTCTATTAAAGTTATATGATTTTAGATGTCCACTTTCAAAGCTTATCAAATTATCTTACCCCATCACAGCATAATGTGAAATAAATTGCCTATAAAATTTAATAAAAGCCAGGACTTCTTATAATTATGTGATTTTGTGTGTGTGTGTGTGTGTGTGTGTGTGTGTGTGTGTGTGTGTGTGTGTGTGTGTGTGTGTGTGTGTGTGTGTGTTGGACCCGGTTTAGTACGTGTAGGAGTTTTGTGCAGTGGTTAGGGGCATTTACTTAGTGACTGCTTTTGTCGAACTTGTGAATGTCGGTGAAGTGGGATTTCGGTTATTTAATCTGTCGGTGATTTCGTGTCGGAGTACTGAATGTCGATGTTATGACTTGTCGATGTAGTGATATGGACCCATGTGCGCGCATGTGCGTACATGTGTCTGTGTGTCTTTGTGTGTGTAAATGAATATGTGTATGAATGAGGTTACCCGATGAGTAACCTTTACACTTTCTATCACTGACTCACTTCTCTGCTTTTTAAAAGTTACTATTGGAAAATTTATTTACTATATGTGATACATTTATTAGACATTTTCTACTAAGAGCCTTTGAAAATATATAATATATAAATGTTTCACAATGAAATTGAAGCAGTTTAAAAACTGATGCATTATATTTCACATTTTATATGTGTATCCCTCACCCAACCAGAAACATTTTACGTATCCTTGACTTTGCAGAACATCCTTGATTTTGCCACATATTTTTGCCTTGTCCCTTCGAGAATATTTGATTTTCTAAGTAAATCACTGAGGATTAATCAGACAGTCAGTAATGTCAGACATTAGTGTTTCATTCATCTTACTGATAAGAAAATGTACGTTAATGCAACATTTACCATTCTGTTAACTGCTTAACTGAATTAGAATATTTAAAATATCCCTGATATGGGGCCTTTGTCACCTCCCAATTATATTTTATTCCGAATTTTTGAGCAAAGTTATTGCGAGGTATCCAGAAACAGCACTGAAATACGTTCTCCTTTCTTTTCATACAATAAGTCTTTCATAAAGCTATCCTTTATTCAGAGCAGGCACTCTGTCTTGAAAACTGTGGGCTTTTCTGCAATGTATTTGGATTTATTGCTTGTAACAGCTACTCTTTAAATTTCATTTTGATCTTTTACATATGAAAAAATATCAGAAGGGAAACAAAAATCTTAAGCATAACAAACCCGATGTATGCCATGTAAATGCTGTTCAGCCATGAGAGGACTTTATAAGACTGATTACATTCCAGACAGTTACGGTATAGCAATAAACAATGAATGGGTGTGATCCACTGAAGATTTATGCCTGGTTGATGTGCTTTAATCATGAGGGTGAAGACTGAATGATTAAACAAAGGCAACCATGGGTACATTTTCAATATATCACACCCAGAAGATGGTTATTACTATTCTACAATGGCGTTATTTAAGAAAAACGTACTTATTTTTCTTTTCTTAAATAGTGCCTTTGTATAATGGCACAATGGTGCTCTTCCACGTTTTTTTCATATCCTGCCACTTTTTGATGTACTGTGCATGCATATGAGACCTATGTTCCCATGTTTATGCTGCACATCAGTGCTTTGGAAAGCAAGCAAAGTAGAAAGGAAGATCTCCATTTGTTTCTTTTTTTTTTTTTTTTTTTTAAATAAAGTTTGAAATCAAGACAGTTTAGAGTTGTGATAGACACAGGGTAGAAATACAAGGAAAATCACATACAGGTATGTTTCTTTAGTTTTGTATAACATACCTGATTTTCCTTGTATTTTCTCTTCCCTCCATACTTACCTCTGGACCTCTTAGCTCAAGAAAACTGGAAAGCCTTAGCACATTTTTGAATGTTAATGACCTGTCATTGTACAATAGTCAATAATCAATATTTATCTGAGCGAAGTTGGAGGTGGGTTAATACACACTCAGTACCTCACGCATTTTAAGTCACTGAAAAAAAAATCACTCACAATTGTTTAGGAAAAAAGACATTTTTCTGGAAAATACAGTCAGTCTGAAAAGACAGTAAAAGAAAATTGCTTTTGTCATTTTTAGAAGGGCAGATCATGCTTACTCATCCTGGTGGACTTCATTGAGATGGTCACCAAGGCAAGAGATCAGAGCAAAATGGTGCATATTGCCTATCTAGACCTGGCTAAGGCATTTGATACAATACCCTAGTTGGGCATTGTAAACATCATGGATATACATATAAACCCATGTGCTATATGATGGATAGCCTTTTGGCTCACAGATGGGTCCCAGGAATTTAGGATAATGGAGACCACTTCCACAAAGAGGACAGTATCTGGCTGATTCCTTTAGAAATATGTACTTGGTGTGCTCCTTTTTGGCATCTACTTACCAGATGTCAAGGCCAGTGTCTAATGATTGCAAACTAGGAACAGTCATATACTTCCCCTGAGATGCCAACATCCTACAGGAAAGACTAATGCAGACATATTACTGGTGCCAAAGTCACAGCTTAAAACTCAATATCAAGAAATGCTTAATGGTACTGTTTGAGAAGTCAGCCACCTTAGGAGTTTCTCACTGATAACACACCCCTAAGAGTAGAACCAGTAGTAGGCAGGGATTTGGGTACATATGTAGATAGTAACTTGGTTTTAACCAACATGCGTCTAAGGTAGAAAGGAAATTATTCTATGTTGCTCAACTTATAAACAAGAGCATGGCATCTTGCTCCAAGGAAGTCATTGTTTCACTGTATTTGGCCCTCAGCAGGCCCATCATTGAGTTCAATGCCCACTTTGCTATATACCTGACCAGGCACATTCAACTACTGGAACATCCACAGATGTTCCTCATAAATAGGGCTGTGCAGTGGTGCAGTGGTTAACACTGTTGCCTCACAGCAAGAGGTTCTCTGGTTCAATTCTCGGTTGGGGTGCCTTCTGTGTGGAGTTTGCATGTTCTCCCTGCATTCACGTGGGTTTCCTCCAGGTACTCCAGTTTCCTCCAACATTCTAAAGACATGCTTCTGGAGCATTTCTCCCCAGGCCTCCACTGAAAACAGGATCTGTGGAACCTAGTCAGACTTTCCCTGTTAACAAATGTTAAATAAATAAATTAAATAGAATACAAGGCATAAACAGCATGTCCTCTACAGAATGCCAAAAAGTACTATCTCTATACTCTGCTTCCTATAGACTCTTGAGAGGCAATATACTCTTATGGATCTTTTTCACATCCACAAAATGAATAGCATCAGAATTACTTGAACTAGGCATTTAAATTTTGCTTGTAACATAAATAGGACATGTTGAAGGGATTAGCATCTGTATATGTCTCAGAGAATTCCCCTTCTCTGGAACAAGGTTCCCATCCAAGTGAAGCAGAGCTTTTACCTAACCCTATTCAAGAGAAACCTAGGTCAGTGCATGGGGAATATGAAATACACCCAAGTCTATCACCTATGTATATAATGGACAGAACCAGCCTGTAAATATTGCTTTAGCTTACATATGCTCCACATACCACTACAAATAACCTGTAAGGCACATAAACTTGTAGGATATATTTGAGAAGCTTGGATAGGCTTAAAAGGCATGTTATCCCAGTATACCCCTATGAACATATGAATCTATAACTCCCAGTCAGTTAAGGCTATGAGCTATACATTTTATTCAAAATTTTGTAACTGAAATAGCTATAAATGTAAAAAAGGACAAACCTATAATATTAGCAAGTCTGATAATCACAGAATCATTAAATACTTAAGTTTGCAGTTAGACTGTTCCTCCTGCAACTACAAACATGGGGTTGTGCTCCACAAATCTCTAAATATAATACTAACACATAGGTACAAACCTGGCAGTTCCATAGCTATTGTAATTAAACCTTGATAAAATAATTATTTCACTGAATGAGGTGCGATCAGAGCTGGATCATGGTCAAATGGGTCCCTAGGCAGGGTAATGGATCAGAGACCCCCTGAGCAATACCTGTCCAGACATTCCAGTGTCCCAGTAGCTGGCTATTTCTCCCAGTTTACCACAAACAATGTTCAAACCTGTCAGCATGCATACTGTTTTCTTCTTTACTTCTACAATGATTAGACATGTTTAAAACTTTTATTTCAAATGTTATAGCACAAACATCGATAGCCATTTGCTAAGCAAAACAACAGTCTCACAAAACAAAATATAATTTAACATGAACAGTAAGCTTCTCTGTCCTTGAAATTCACATTTATTGAAACAGCATTGCAACCCACATTCAGAGAAAATGCCTCTGGCCAGTGGCTGATTAAGTTTATAGTTTAAGCTATTTTTAAACCATATTTTAGAACTATGCATACATGTTTGTGTTCTTTGATGCACCATCTTGATTGCATTAAATTATATTCCTTGTACAATACAGCACCACTTGTTAGAATGTGTTTTAAATTTGTAGGTTTGAACATTTTGCCAGTAAGCAAAGAAATAAAACATATGAGCCAATAATGACAAAACTACACATTACAGAAGATTTTAACCAAAAAAGGGCCACTCAAACTTTGATCATTAAACACCACCAATATCAGTCAATATACACAATCTCTGCAGAAGTAAAAATCATCCGAGTAATTCCACATTAAAGAAATTTATAACTAATAAAGAGGATGCTGCTGGCAAACAACTTTACATTTCAGTGTTTCATGTACAAATTCAACACCTGCTGTCCTTCAGAGAATGGCTGTCAAACTGACAACACTTTTATAGCTACTAGGCATCTCATTCAAAGGAAGACACACTCACAAATGCAGCACCCCCATCTCCCCTTGAGAGACACTCCATCTATATGCAGTGGAAGTAGAACCCACAGCTTTTTGCACCAAAGGCTAGCATGCTACATGTTGTGCTACTAACACTAGTTTCAAGTTTAATAGCAAAAATGCTGATGACAGACATTTACTAAACAAAACATACACTGAAAACAGATTTTGTATGGGGAATGTCCCTTGAAACTCAACATTCCTAGAAAATGCACAGAAGCTCAACATTCTTTGAACATGCACAGAAACTAAAATGCAGTGTAACTCAACATTCTTTGAAAATGCATAGAAACACAACAGTCCTTGAAAATTCAGTGAAACTCAACAGTCTTTGAAAATGCACTTAAAAGTCTTTGAAAATCTATTGAAACTCAACGATCTCTGAAAATGCATCTACTTAGTTGGTGTAGAAGATAGAGGCTTGAGTTTCCTGTAGCCAGGTATAGAGTTTGAGCCTGAATGAGTTAACCAACCTGCCATGCTTAACTGGGATATTTTACACACACACAGACATAGACACAACACACACACAGACAGCCAACACAGGGTTCTGGGCAACCGCCTAAGTCATCTACTGCTCAATCTATTTTAGGGTGCAACACTTCAAAACTCTAAATAAAATTTATAAACAACCAATAATGTAACTATTCCATAACAATTACAGAATATGAAAACTACCTTGCTAGATAGCTACAGATAAAAATAGAAGTTAAGCAACTAGAGCCGTGGATCTGCACTTTCCAATCATTTCTGTAGCCAGCTTGGTTGAAGTGGGTAATATATCAAATGTGTCATTGTTTATAGACAACCACCTACTACTTAAATTGACAGTGTTTAACAGATGTCATTATATAATGTTAATGGGGACAAAGCTCTCATGTATAGCCACTATAAATAACAAGCAAGTTGTCAGTACCAGACAACACCACACTAAACCAATCACATATAGCTCAGATCAAACACATAGACCTACATATGCTGATGCTCTTAAAAGTGATCTATCTAAACCAAAAAAGCCTCTTAAATGTAACCAAAGTATCTTCTATAACCTCAAACATACACAGTGCAGGTAGCAGTCATCATGAAACATACATCCGAGAGTCACATTGTCTCAAGTTAAAAGCCCATTAGTAAACCCTCCACATGCTTATCTAATTAAATCTACTTCTACTAGAAAAGTAACAAACTATACAATAGAAGGAGGAAGCTACTACATGATAGAGCAAAATCCCAAAAAGGGAAGGCATCTCTGATCAGTATTAGCAAAAAACTACTGCCACTCATAAAATCGTCTAAGGCCAGCTTCGAGAGAAAAATTGCACAGGACACTAAGGATAATCACAAGGCTTTCTTTAGTTATGTTAGGAACCTGGGTGGGAATTTCCAGATATGCTCAGAATTAGTCCAAAATGACAAAAAATACACTGAACCCACAGACATTGCCAACATCCTAGCTGACAGGTTCAGCAAACTCCCCTTCCCCACCAAAAGGGCAAATATCTATCCCAGCAGAGTGCTGCCTCCCTGACATCTCAGATGCTCAGGTAAGAGCTGCCCTCTCCAAAGCAAAAAACACAGCATCAATGGGACCAGACGGTGTCCTGGGCTGCATCCTACATGAACTCCAAGAAGAACTAAACCCAAACATAAAACTACTGTTCAATCTCAGCCTTACTACAGGATATGTACCCAAAGAGTGGCGTACAGCAACAGTGGTCCCTCTCCACAAAGGTGGTGCCTCAACGGATCCTGGAAACTATCACCACATAAGCCTGACTAGCTTGGTCTGCAAAGCTATGGAAAGGATCATCATGGACCTCATAAATAAAGATATTGGGGACTTACAGACACTGGATCCCACCCAGTTCGGCTTTGTTAAGGGCAGATCCTGCCTCTTAAACCTGGTCAATTTCTTTGAAACAGTCACCAAGGCCATTGACGAGAAGAAGGTGGTCCACACAGCCTACCTGGACCTTGCAAAAGCCTTCGATACAATACTCCACTCGGCCATTATAGATAAGCTCACCAGCTTAAATATAAACCCCTATGTCACTAGATGGGTTGCAAACTGGCTCAAGGACAGAACCCACATGGTTAGAATTGCTGGAGCCATGTCAGACTCCAAACCAGTTACAAGTGGCATCCCACAAGGCTCAGTCCTGGGACCTCTCTTGTTCGGTATATATTTCTCGGAGGTACAGGCTAACACAGAAGGACTGTGACTGACCAAGTTCGCAGATGACTGCAAACTGGGCGCCATAATCGACTCTCCAGCCGACACAAGCATCCTACAAAAGGGCCTCATAGAAACAGACAACTGGTGTCAGAGCCATGGCCTCAAGCTAAACGCCAAAAAGTGTATAGTCATCCCCTTTGGTAAAAACAAAGTGCCCACAAATTACCATATAGGTGGTAATCCATTTAGTACGGAAGAAGTAATCAGGGGCCTGGGTACCCAAGTTGATAGCAATCTCTCATTTGACAACCACGTGGCCAAAGAGGTTAGAAAAACATTTTATATAGCCCACCTAATCATAAAGGGATTCGCATCTAGATCAAGGGAGGTCATCGGGCCTCTTTACTCATCCCTCATCAGGCCCATAATTGAGTACAATGCCCCTTTTGGGATGTACCTTACCAGACACCTGCAGCAATTGGAAAGACCCCAAAAGTACCTCACCAAGAGGATCAAAGGGCTCAAACAGATGCCATATGCTGCCCAGTTAAAGAAACTCCAGCTCTACTCTGTGGCATATCGCCTGCTCAGAGGCGATCTGTGCCTGACGTATAAAGCCATGTCCAACCCGGAATTAATGGACATGCTGCACCTCAGAAAATCCAAATCCCATCGAGCTACACGCTCGAGAGACTTGAACCTCAGCACTGAAATAAATAGGACATGCTGGAGGGATAGATTCATAACCCAGAGGCTCCCTTCATTCTGGAATAAAATCCCAGTCCAGGTTAGGCAGAGTCCCTCATTGACTCTCTTCAAGAGGAATCTTGATGAGTGGATGGGAGATTGTAGGTTTACCCCGGGTATCACTTCTGTGTCACTGTTAGACAGAGGCAGAGTATACTAACCTCGAAAAAGAGCATAGCAAAATTCATTTAAAATGGGTGGCGAAAGCCAAACACATTCTGGCTAGGCTTATAAATGCCCTAGGGCAGATAGCCTAGTATGAACCTATGAACCTATGAACCTAAGGGCTTAAGGTCCTGGAAGTACTCTCCGAACTGATTAAAATCTCTGCTCTTCATAAGGATCTACTAGCCTTGTTTGATAAACAAGGCTGTGAATACATGGATCTTTTAGTAAAGCATAACAAGATCTTGATTGAGGAGCTTGTAACTGAGACTGGGGTTTTGAATGACATTATCACTACCGATCTTTTATTTGAGCAATACAAGACTGAATATGCACATATTTTTTTCAAATATTGATCAATTGATTGCCAGAATGAAAGACAAGAAAATTAAAAAAACTCCAACTAGATATTAATGATTATGCACAGAATTTGGCCTATTCTTATCTACCTGACTCACAGGAATGCAGAGAAAATATATCAGTCCCCAAGTCCAACAAACTGTTAATGAGGCCCATGATTATCAACAGCATAGATCTACCATTAATCATTTAGTTCATAATTCCACCCACCAGGATTTTCCACAGCTTCATTATTCAAATAGGATAAGAGAATGAAACCAATACTTGAACCAGAGAAATCAATGGTGAAATTGGAATTTATATCCACCTTATCACCAGGATCAATGGGTGGACCTGAAATGAGACACATCCCACCAACCACACCAATCTTCTTTCAGGAAGGGGAATGGGAAGGGGAGAACATAATCATTGATGTGAATGACAAGCTGGTTACATCTCCAACTAGACCAATCTCCTTTCAACAGGAAGAAGAACAGGAAATAAAATCGTTAACAACTACTGCATTTGAGAATGTAGATGTTAACATTATGCCTTCTTTAGATCGGACCTCCCTGGGCGACTTTACAATTTATAATTATAGCTCACAGGTCCTTGACAGTTCAGTTGCTGCCCTTTTCTTTAAAGGTCTTACTTTTGTGCCCACATGAAAGGCAAATATCGCAGAGACTTTGATGGATTTCAAATTATTTATTAGGAAGCTGAACCTGTCTCTTTACTTTTCCAGTCTGCCTATCATAACGTGCACATCCAATCAATTGCAAATGAATAGTGTGATAAATCCTCTGTTACGTCCCACCTTGTCTTTCTTTGACAAAGTTTGCGACATAGGTCTAAGACATGCTTTGAAATACAACAATAATTGTGAATTTAATTTTTTTAAGAAATAGCTTGATTTATTTAATTGAGTTAAAACATCAAAATTAAGACTTATACAACCTGATAAAGATGGGGGTTTGGTGGCAATGGATAAACATGATTACTTAGAAAAGGTTTACAGTTTATTATTTGATTATACTTATAAAGCAGTATCTAGGAATGAAATTAATATTACTTATCCTAGGATTGAATTACAGCTTAAAGACCTGTTACCTGAACAAAGAATTTATTTGGAATTGTATAAATACCTTTATGTGGAACATCCTGTGATTCCCACTGTTTTAGCTCTCCCTAAAATCCATAAAGATTTGTCTAAGCCACCTATGTATCCCATTGTTGATGCTAAAAATTCTATTAGTGCCCCCTTTGCCAAATATTTAGATTCCAAATAGATGCATGTCTTCAAAAATGAAATTCATCTATGTATTGATTTTTGGAACATCCTAAAATATTGTAATAAACTTGTTTACAATTATACATTTACCTTTCTAATTGTTGATTTGAAGAATCTTTATTCAGTGATCCCACATGATTTAAGCATTTTGTGGTTCACTGAATACCTATTTAGGAAAATGATAACCCAGGAAAATATTAATTTATATGAGGAGCTCTTAGAAATTGTTTTGAAAAATAATTTTATTATGTTTGAGAATTAATTTTTTCTTCAAGAAAGAGGTGTTGCCATGGGGGGGGGGGGCACCTGTGGCGATCTCTTTGAAAATATTATCATGTTGGAATGGGAACATCAATTTTGTTTAATAATGAATAGTTTGAGTATATGTAAGATACCTGGATGATATATTTATTATTTGGAAGAAGAGTAAAGATGCTGTTCTTGAATTTATTGATTCTATTAATGGTACCTTTTTTTTTACAATTCATTTATGAAACAGGTCACAGTTCTATACATTATCTAGAAGTTTTACTTGAAAAAGATGTCGTCCATAAAGTTTACACTTCTAAAGTATACTGCAAACCGACATATTCTAACATGTTTTACATTTTAACAGCTTTCATCCCCTTAGTCAGAAAAATCTGTAGTCAAAGGACAATTTGTTAGAGCGGCCAGAATGGTTACGCTATTTGAAGAGTTTTTAATGGAATGTGATGTTCTGAGTAAAATGTTTTTGAGAAGAGGCTGTCCCAAGGACTTTACTGCCAATCTCGGTGATTAATTTGTATGGAAGAGACAAAGTTGTCATTTAACCCCCATTTTATGTATGCCTAATCTCCCCTACTGAAACCGTTCCTCAGTCTGATGTAATGAATATAATACTAGAGTCTACTTCAGTCTCAGATCAAGCTTATGGTCAGAATCTCATGACCTCTTTTGTCACTACCTTCAATAATGACAGTTTTATAGTTAGAAAGAATATCACTAGATAGTGGGTTTTACTTAATGAAGACCAGACACTAAGAAATAAATCTGGGGACAAATCTACCTTTGTATATAGAAAACAACCCAAGTTTAAGAATTTGATTGAATGGTATTCTGGGAATATTGTGAGTCCCCATAATTATATAAACAAATGTGGTTGTTGCCCCTTTTGTAAATATATTTATGTAGGTGAGTTTTTGACATTAATGGTATTTCTTTTAAAATGAGGGCCAAGTTTAATTGCGATACTAGGGGTATTGCATATGCTGCATTGTATCAACAATATTCAGCTTTTTATATTGGTAAGACCGAGTGTATGATAAGAGACTGGATGCATGAACATCAGTTCTTCTTCTTCTTCTTCTTTCGGCTTTTTCCCGGTTAGGAGTCACCACAGCGGATCACCTGTCTGCTCATGATTGGCAGTGGAGTTTTACATTGTCGAGTTGCCAGCCCGGCACCCAACCTTCCACAGAAGGCACACACACGCACACACTCACACCTAGGGCCAATTTAGAGTGTCCAATCCACCTACAGCATGTCTTTTGGGATGTGGGAGGAAACCGGAGCACCCGGAGGAAACCCACACGACCACAGGGAGGACATGCAAACTCCGCACAGAAGGCACCCCAGCCAAGAATTGAACCGGAGAACCTCTTGCTGTGAGGCAGCAACGCTAACCACTGCACGACCATGGCCACCCGATGTATGAACATCAATATGAAGTTAAAAAGAAAAAAACTACAAATGCTTTGTAGCAGCACCTTTCAGAATGTCAGGGACATCATTTTAAATTTCTTATGATTGAACAGATTGCTCAGAATATTAGGGAAGGAGCTTGGTTATTAATTGTGGAGAAATGGGAATGGATTTTACATTTTAATTCTGTGGGTTGGCTCAGTATTAATGACCTGGGTTCTGTTGGATGTCTTTAAAAATTGAAATCTTTAATGAGATGGATGTATACTCTTGTCAGCATTTTACATTCATTTTTTATAGCCTTATATTTTGAGTTTGTGTTTTAAGGTTAATTTTATATTTATTTTACTTTATTTCAATACATGTGTGCTAATTATTGTCACATGATTAATTATATCACTATTTATTCTATGTGTGCACAAGTACGTTAGATCTGATGAAGTCTAGTTTTGGATAGTAATTGAGACGAAAATGCTAGTCTTTTTGGAATAAAGTTTGTGCTCTGCTTCCTGGTCTCTGATTTCACATATGAACCTATATGAACCTAACCCTGAGCAGCATCCTGCCATCACCAAGAATGATGTCACAATGCAAACAAAAGAATACAATGAAAAAAATTAAAATCAAAAATAATAAAAACAGCAAGGACACCATCAAATAAACTCGGAATGGTTTTATTCAAAAAGAAAACTGAGGATTTTCATCTTTACATTAAAAAAAATTCTTAATCAGAGTGAATTCTGGTGAAACCTAATGCATTAAATGCACACAATCCACCAATTGGTTGGTGATGTCCTTGTTAATTTTACAAACATAGGAATATGACAACAACTATTGGTTTAGCTTCTGGTGTCATTCAAATAGGTTACAATATATATCACCTTGGGATGAGATGGTACACAGCCCTTACTGTTTTGCTAGGCTTTCTAAATTGGATAAATCTTCGTAAACCCCCTTAGTGTCTTTTTAGGAATTATCAGTGTCCTAAAGTTTCCAAAACAACAAAATAGTTCTGGATAACTTAAAGGTATGGCTGCTCAATGCTAGGAGCCTTAACAAAAATTATCACTCCTTACAAGCATTCCTTACACTGGATGACATTGACATATACATTGTCATGGCCATTAAACAATAAAACATTGATATACACATTGTCATGGAGACCTAGTTCAAGACCAAAGAGAGCACTCCATCAGTGCAGGGTTTCATTTCCCTGGCTGAAGAGCAATGACAGCACTCCATCAGTGCAGGGTTTCAATGCCTTCCAAATGTTCAGGGGCTGTATCCATAAGCATGTATGCCCAGAAATTTCTGGACTTCATTAATACAAATTCTCTGTACCAGTTAGTCTACTCCACAGTCATGAGTGACAAAATCCTGGACTTGGTCTTTGCCAATGTGAGACAGCTTTGCCCACCCCACGCCCAATTGTAACTTCCTCTCTGGTTAAATCAGACCATAAATCAGTCACATTCACCATAAGACTGAAATCAGAAGCATCTTACAACACCTCAGTATTCAGATATTATGCTTAAGGCTAATTTACTATAACAGACTGATGACCTGGCTAAATTCAAATCTTCTAAATTCATGACCCAAGTAATTATATGGAATCCTTTACTGCCACATTGTGTATACATGTAAATAGCTGCATAGACACAGCACCCCTCCCCCTTTGAAGTATATACAAAGCAAATATAAAAATAAACCCCTGTTGTGGAACCCAAATACAAATAAACTTTGTAATAAAAGAAATGAAAATCACTGCATGCAAACATGTTTAATTCTACTGAATCCAAAAATGCTTTTGCTAAACTTAATAGGGAACTCTGGAGCCTGATCAAATAAACCAAAGCTAGATATGAGGTAAACTCAGTGACCCAGACAAAGGATAACCACAAAGCCTTCTGTATCTATGTTATAATCCTAAAAAACAATGCCCAGCACTGTGCAAAGCTAATAGTAAGGGTTATCACATACTTAGACCCTGAGGACATAGTCAATCTGATAGCAGACAAATTTAGCTCAATCTTTACCCCGTTGACCCTTCTATATTTCTGTTTCACATTCAATATCTACACTCTCCTCAGATCAACAAAGTACAAGTCCTCAAGCCACCATCTAAATGCAAGACTTCTATGGGGCCAAATAACATAACAGGCTGCCTACTGCCCAGCCAGAAGCAGGAGTTGTCAGTGCCCCCCCCCCCAAAAAAAAAATATTCAATATCTGCATCCAAACAGGCTTCATGCCAGATGAATGACAGCAGCAGTCATTCCCTTAAACAATGGTGGGAGTGTCAACAGACCTGGGTAATTATAGACCCATAACCCTAACCAGCTTTATCTGTAAGGCTATGGAAAGGATCATCATGGAATTAATAAATAAGGACATAGGCGACCTAAAGTCTTAACCAAAGCCACTTTGGCTTCATCATCTGCAGATCCTACCTACTTAGCCTATTAGACTTCTTTGAGAAGGTTACTGAAGCAATGAATGAAGGTAAATCAGTACACACTGCATATGTAGACCTCACAAAGGCAGAAAAAAACATTCCATATACATATATTATGGATAAACTCTCCCAGATAATTGTAAATCACTGATTAAATTATTGGATAGCTAACTGGATCATGAACAGAAGTCAGGAAATTAAGATGGGTTGCTCTACATTCTCCAAAAGACCTGTGACTAGCAGTGTACCCCAGGGTTCAACCTTGGACCACTCCTCTTTGGCATCTATTTCTTGGAGATCAAAGCAAATGTTAAGGGCTTATGGCTGGTAAGTTTGCATATCAATGTACACCTGGTACCATTAACAGCCCAGAGAGGATACCAAGATCCTCAACGTAGGCCTTTTCGAACAAATAGTTGGTGTCAAAGCCATGGGATAAAACTAAATGCCAAAAATGTATAACAGTGTCCTTCTCCAAGCATGACTTCCCTTGTAACTACCACATAAACAACACCTAACTGCAAGTTGAGCCTGTAGTCAGGGAAATGCGAACCTGTGCACACAATGAATTGTCTTTAATCACCATGTGTCCACACCTGTAAGGAAGTCCTTTTTCATTGCACAGTGTATAACTAAAGGTATGGAGTCCTGGTCTAAGCACCTTATCATTCTCCTGTACTCGGCTCTCATAAGGCAATCATTGAGTGTAATGCCACTTTCAGTATGCACCTGTCTAGAACCTATCACAATTGGAAAGACCACAATGCTTTCTCACTAAAAATCAGGAGTCTAAATCTTAAAAACTATGCAGAGTGTCTAAGCACCTTGTCCCTCTTCTTGGTATCATGCAGGTGGCCAAGAGACAACCTCTGCCTTGAGTATAAATTCTCAGTAGACCCCTATCCTTTCTGAGCTGTTATACATTCACAAATCCAGTGATAGTGTGAATCCTGATTCAAGGGATCTCAGTCTATTTTGTTATATAAAGAGAACATGTTGGAGAGATAGGTATGTTTCACAGGGAATACCTCTTCTATCGGACCATCTGCTTCACCATAAAGTCAAGTACCATTCAGAGAGATTGGAACGAAGTTAAGAAAAGCCTCCATTTGGAAAACCCCAGGCCCAGATGCAGTACTTAACTTCTGGTTAAAAGTATTAACATCTTTGCATGAAGATTTAACTATGAGTAAGAACTATTTATATGCGCACCCTGAACAGACACCAACCTCGCTAACAACAGGAAAAACAATGCTCCTACTTAAGAGTGAACCTGCAACCTACCCTAAAAGCTATAAACCAATAACGACATATAAACTATACACTGGAATTGTTGCTGACAGAGTTTATAGTTATTTAGAAAAAAACTCAATTATGGCAGTAGAACAAAAAGGCAATAAAAGAAAATCATACGGAAGAAAGGATCATTTATTGTTAAACAAAATCATAGTGGGGAACTGCAAAAAGGGGAAGATTCTAAGTATGGCATGGACTAACTACAAAAAAGAATTTGATAGTATCCCACATTCATGGATAAAAGAGTGCTTAAAAATGTATAAGATACACCCTACACTGATTGACTACATTATAGTGACCATGAAACAGTGGCAGACACTTTGCAATTAAGCCATGATAAAGGACAACTTATTATTCCAGAGATAAAAATTCAAAGGGGGATATTCCAGGGTGACTCTCTGTCACTGCTGTTATTCTGCCTTGCCCTTAACCCATTAAGCTGTCTACTTAACAGCTTAGGCTATGGTTATAATTTGGCTCCTAGAAAAAAAACAAAGTGTAAAGACTTCTCATCTTCTTTGTCAATAATTTAAAACTGTGTAGCTCATCAGATGAGGAACTGAAAGCACAACTGCAAGTTGTCAAAATGTTTTCAGATGATATAAGAATGTCATTTGGTCTTGATAAATGTGCAAAAGCAACCTTTAAAGCAGGAAAACTGCAGTAGTAAGAAAACATCAGTTTGGGACAAGAATGTGATATAAAAGAACTTGAGCAAGAGGGAGTGTATAAATACGACACACTGACAAATAAACTAGTAAACTCCACAATCCACGAACCAGCAAGCAGGAACACTATCAGAGACGGCTTATGATATAAAATGATTTAAGAGATCCAAATAAAGTTAGCGCTTTCGGCTAAACCAATGTTCAGCCTTCATCAGACAAACAGCAGAATGCATAGTGAAAAAACATTTTATATTATTAACGTTTGTTTAACACCAATCAAAAGCAAGTGCATTCACTAATTAAATATTACTATGGTGACCTTAAGGAACCACATAACATAGCTTATATGAGACATTAAAGTAATGTTTCCTAAAAACAAATACTTTTTATAAAACAGACTCTTAGAAATTAAATTAAACCTAAATTTTAAAATGTAAGATGTGTTAAAAAGCGCATCAAATATTGTATAGTAATAAAAATAAACTATACAAAATATATCTAAAATTAAATAAAAGTAAACGTTGCACTTCAAAATCGACATCACATTCTTTAAACAAGAATCGGACCTCAGAGATTTTAACTTATCTATTACTGATAACTGACTGACGTTACCAGAAAAAACAGTGGCCAAAATGTACATATTTATTGGAAATAGAATTCCTATTATCAATTCTATTCAACATGAAATATATATGTATATATACCATACAATTACATATATCCATGAAAAATCATGAAAAAATGTGTAAATATTGTGACCTATGGTTCATACTAACCCCTTCATAATCGCATTCCACTAGCTACGTGAAGGTGATGATGAATAAGTAATGAAAAACTAAAATGGTACTATGGTCAATTATATTACAACTTTACTACAAAGATATAGTTAGATGACACTTATATATTGACCATTAACAGGCTTAGTTATAAGTTGTTTACTTTCATTACCTATTATAGGATAACCACTTGAGGACGCATTTGATGGAGAGGTTATCATTAATTCCTGGTGTAAGATGGGCTCTAGTTTGAATCTGCCACATGAGTTCGTTTATCTCTAGTCTTATTTGCCAGGGACCTCCTCTTATATCTGGGGTTCTTTGTTGTAATATGACAAAACTAAAAGTATGCCCACTATTGTGTAAAATGTGCTTAGCTAAGGCATTATTTGCATCATGCCTACTGACAGCATACATGTGTTCGTAAATCCTGGTTTTTAACTTGCGCTCCGTTTTACCAATGTAAAAAGCTTTACAGTGGTTACACAGAGCAGCATAAACCACAGATTTAGAATCACAGTTGAAGTGACCACTCACTTTGTATACTTTATCGTTGATAATGAATTGTGTTCCAACTTGGAGGAACTTACATTGCGCACATGCACCACACTTATACATGCCATGTGGCCGATTAGAAATGATTATTTTCTTTGGTCTCTGTAAAATAGCTTTTAAATTTTGTCCCCTCCTATAAGTTAATTTTGGTTTTTCACCCAATATGTTAGAAAGTGTACTGTCATGTTTTATCACATCCCAATTTTTATTAACAATTTCTCTGATTTTATAAAAATCCAATGAGAAAGTGTGTAGAAAAGAAGTACAATAGTTGCTGTTTTCCAGCCTATTGTCTCGGGAGGACTCTGCTGGTATTAAAAAGTTTTCTATATTTACATTCTCTTCATTATTATTGTTGGTAAAAAGTAAAGGGACAAAATACCCCTCATTACGTTTACTAGATACTTCCAAAATGATATTATTAATTAAATTAAGTGGGTATCCTCTAGATGAAAACATATTTTTTAATTTGTTACATTCAGTTTGAAAATCATGGTCATCAGTGACCATACGTGCCGCTCTTACAATTTGACCTTTTATGACAGATCTTTTTTGATGGTAAGGGTGGCTACTAGAAAAGTGTAACAAACAATTTGAATACGTAAGTTTTCTGTAAATAGTGCTCTTAAATCTTTGGTTATTAATATCTTTTGTAAGAAGTATGTCAAGATAATTTATCTCTATGTCAGCAATGTTAAAGGTGAACTGTAGAAAGTCCGTCATGTTAGTCATTCTTTCAATAAATTGGGGAATCAGATCTTTCCCACCCTTCCAAATGCAAAAAAATGTCATCCTGGTACCTAGTGTACCAGGAAACATATTGTTTAAAAAACTCATCCTTAAATAACAGTTCAGCTTCCCAATATGCCAATACGGCGTTTGCAAATGAACCGCCACAGGGCGAACCCATGGAGATGCCAGATGTTTGAAGGTAGAAACCATTCTCAAAGGTGAAAAAATTGTTTGATAATACAAGCTCCAAAAGTGTTTCGATTAGGTAAATAATATTATCTTCCACTTTTTTGGCAACCATAAATTCTCTCACCCAAGTAATTCCTAACCCTTGTGGTATGACAGTATAAAGATCTTTAATATCTATTGTTAGAAACACTGAATCGATAGTATATCTTACTTTACTGATCTCCCTCAAGAAAGACCAAGAGTCTCTGCAGATGTGCTCCTCCTTTTCTAAAAGAGGTTTTATGATACTGTCTACAAGTTTAGCACATGCATAGGTAACCGAACCTCTCCCGTCCACAATTGGTCTAAATGGCGGTGCATGTAATCTTTTGTGTAACTTGGGTGTGCCAAAAAAGGCAGAAATTCTTGCAGCTGCCATCTGTAAATATTTATAGGTGTCAGAATCAATAAAACCCTCCATAAGAAGGTCATACAAAATATTATTGATTCTCCTATAGGCACCATGTATTTCATTAAGGGATACTTCTTTGTATACTGGTGTGTTCAAGTGCTCCATCATATATTCTACATATTTATAATGGTCCATCAAAACCACCCCCCCCACCCTTTTTTTAAACAATATGTTTCCTGGTACACTAGGTACCAGGATGACATTTTTTGCATTTGGAAGGGTGGGAAAGATCTGATTCCCCAATTTATTGAAAGAATGACTAACATGACGGACTTTCTACAGTTCACCTTTAACATTGCTGACATAGAGATAAATTATCTTGACATACTTCTTACAAAAGATATTAATAACCAAAGATTTAAGAGCACTATTTACAGAAAACCTACGTATTCAAATTGTTTGTTACACTTTTCTAGTAGCCACCCTTACCATCAAAAAAGATCTGTCATAAAAGGTCAAATTGTAAGAGCGGCACGTATGGTCACTGATGACCATGATTTTCAAACTGAATGTAACAAATTAAAAAATATGTTTTCATCTAGAGGATACCCACTTAATTTAATTAATAATATCATTTTGGAAGTATCTAGTAAACGTAATGAGGGGTATTTTGTCCCTTTACTTTTTACCAACAATAATAATGAAGAGAATGTAAATATAGAAAACTTTTTAATACCAGCAGAGTCCTCCCGAGACAATAGGCTGGAAAACAGCAACTATTGTACTTCTTTTCTACACACTTTCTCATTGGATTTTTATAAAATCAGAGAAATTGTTAATAAAAATTGGGATGTGATAAAACATGACAGTACACTTTCTAACATATTGGGTGAAAAACCAAAATTAACTTATAGGAGGGGACAAAATTTAAAAGCTATTTTACAGAGACCAAAGAAAATAATCATTTCTAATCGGCCACATGGCATGTATAAGTGTGGTGCATGTGCGCAATGTAAGTTCCTCCAAGTTGGAACACAATTCATTATCAACGATAAAGTATACAAAGTGAGTGGTCACTTCAACTGTGATTCTAAATCTGTGGTTTATGCTGCTCTGTGTAACCACTGTAAAGCTTTTTACATTGGTAAAACGGAGCGCAAGTTAAAAACCAGGATTTACGAACACATGTATGCTGTCAGTAGGGATGATGCAAATAATGCCTTAGCTAAGCACATTTTACACAATAGTGGGCATACTTTTAGTTTTGTCATATTACAACAAAGAACTCCAGATATAAGAGGAGGTCCCTGGCAAATAAGACTAGAGATTGACGAACTCATGTGGCAGATTCGAACTAGAGCCCATCTTACACCAGGAATTAATGATAACCTCTCCATCAAATGCGTCCTCAAGTGGTTATCCTATAATAGGTAATGAAAGTAAACAACTTACAACTAAGCCTGTTAATGGTCAATATATAAGTGTCATCTAACTATATCTTTGTAGTAAAGTTGTAATATAATTGACCATAGTACCATTTTAGTTTTTCATTACTTATTCATCATCACCTTCACGTAGCTAGTGGAATGTGATTATGAAGGGGTTAGTATGAACCATAGGTCACAATATTTACACATTTTTTCATGATTTTTCATGGATATATGTAATTGTATGGTATATATATACATAACATATATATATATGTTGAATAAAAAAAGAATTGATAATATTTATTATATTTATTTTTTTTTTTTATTTTTTTTGGCCACAGTTTTCAGTCATCAGTAATTAAAAAGTTAAAGTGGTCTGATCTTGTTTTTAAAGAAGTGATGTGATTTTGATTTTGAAACGTTTACTTTTTTTTTTTTTTAGATAGATATATTTTTTATATTTTTTTTTTTATATATATATATTATTGATGGCTTTTAACACATCTTACATTTTAAAATTTAGGTTTAATTTAATTTCTAAGAGTCTGTTTTATAAAAAGTATTTGTTTTTAGGAAACATTACTTTAATGTCTCATATAAGCTATGTTATGTGGTTCCTTAAGGTCACCATAGTAATATTTAATTAGTGAATGCACTTGCTTTTGATTGGTGTTAAACAAACGTTAATAATATAAAATGTTTTTTCACTATGCATTCTGCTGTTTGTCTGATGAAGGCTGAACATTGGTTTAGCCGAAAGCGCTAACTTTATTTGGATCTATTAAATCATTTTATATCATAAGCCGTCTCTGATAGTGTTCCTGCTTGCTGGTTCGTGGATTGTGGAGTGTATAAATACTTGGGAACTGATGAAGGATCAACAATAAAGCATGAACAAATGTGAATAAGACTTAGTAAGGAATACTTTAGAAGACTTAAATTAATCCTGAAAACAGCATTGACATCTAGGAACAAAATCCAACCTATAAACCAATTTTCTCTTCCTCTCCTAACTTACAGTTTTGAAGTGATTCTTTTGCCTCAAATCATGTTGGATAAATTAGAGAGGAAAACAAGAAGGATGCCTCATACTCACCAAATCATTTATAAAAGTCAGTGCATACCAAGATTATATATTCCACGTTCCAAAGGAGGGACAGGCCTCCTTGAAATTGATTACATGTATAGATCTGAAATTGTGGGACTCCACACCTATCTACAGACCTCACAAGACCCAAACACAGTGAAAGTTTTGAAACATGACGAAAATAAATCTAAGATGACTTCCCTGCTTAGTCTAGCAGAAACATATCGGCATCAAGCAGGAATGGAAATCAAAACAGAGGTAGATAAAAAACAGGCAGCAACTGAATGTGCCAAAAATAAACAAAAGAAAGAATATAAGGTGAAGGTCCAGATGAGAAGGCAAGAAATGTGGAAAATGCATAAATATAGCTGCAAATATAGAAAACTTCTGGAATAACCTCATGTTGATCAGGAACGAATACAGGAATGGTAAAGGAGAGGCAAATTCAAACCAAGAGATGAAAGGTTAATACTGGTGGCCCAAAATAGTGGGCTATGTACATGCTAGTTTACAAAGTCCATTGAACATGTGGGAGAAAGAGACAAATGTAGGTTTTGTAAAACTGAATTGGAAACAGTTGTATACATCTTTGCTGGTTGTAGCATACTAATGGCAGAAGGACTGTATACTGAAAGGCATAACAATGTGGCAATACTGTTGCACTAGGAACTGTGCAAACATTATGGTATTGAAGCGGGTGAAAAACAGTGGAAACATGAGCCACAAAGCATCATAGAAAATGATGAAGTTTATATTATATGGGATCACCCATTACTAACAGTTCAAAAATAGATACTAGAAAACCAGATATAGTGGTCCATGAAAAGAAGACAGAAGTAGCAATGATCATTGAAATCGCCATACCCAGTGACTACAGTGTCTTGCGTATAGACAGACACAAAGTCTTAAAATATCAGGATCTGCAGGCAGAAACTAGGGCAATGTGGACGAAAGATACCAGACAGTTCCAATAGTAGTAGAAGCAACGGGTCTTATAAAAAAGAATCTACAATAGTAATTTGATATGTTACCAATACATGTAGCCCTGTATGAATTGCAGAAGGAGTCGTTACTGGGTACATTGCGAGGACTTTTTGCTGACGTCAAAGATTGAAACAATACTAATTTCATGAACTTTAATCGTACTTTGACTTAGGAATGGGGTCCATTCTCATCATAGTTTTAGAAACCCAAAATTTTTGGAGAAATTAAAAAATTATTTTTATATTATTTATTTAACATTTATTTACCGGGAAAGTCTGACTTTGAGCAAAGCCAATTTTCAGCAGAGGCCCGGGGAGGAACACTCCAGATACATGTCTTTGTACTGTGTAATAAAGTACTTTTCTTACTCTATTCATACATAATTTTGATGAATGAATGGGAAGAACAAATTCACTCCTGGTTTACAGCCCTAGTCTCTCACGGATAGTTTCAACAAGTAAATGCCCTAACATTTCTTGTTCTGCCCACTTCTGGGTTATTTATACACAAAACACAAAAGCCAAAAAACTACCATGGTCGTATAAGGCCAGACTTCTTAAGATACTCAAAGATCATTAAGATAGATAGTACCTATTCACCTATGAAGCCTACTTTAATAATCTACTGCAGATAAAAATAGAAATAACAGCATTCTTCACTGGGTACTTCATTTACGCTGACATACAGTGGAACATTTCCCATGCTAACAACAAACACTACCGAGTATTTCTGTATCGCATCAGTTCAGTAACTGAGATGAAACTGTTCATTTTCTATTCAGGGATAACAACATGGCTGACATTATAATGGACAGCACATCTCATTAGTGACTTCTCACAGCTCTCTTATCACTGCTAAGCAGAGGCATGATACTGTCATCTTATCAAGGACCACTCAGAATGGCAACTATTTCCTCCATTCCTGACTGATAAATGCAACTACAAAAAGGCAACACATTCTTTGGTAGCATAGATGAGAAGATGGTACTGAATGACCCTCATATTACACCACATAAAGATTTTAATAATTGATGTAACATCATTAGCTGCTGCTTCTGTGATGTCCCCCCCATTTACATACTGTGTGTTATATGACACAGTCATGCTTCCTCCATGATGCATCTTATTTCAGATTTCATCATACTGTTAAGTGCTGTTGAAAAGCAACAGGCGCACCTGTGCATCAAAAATTGGTTAATTACCAATTCTCTTTATTATGCATTTAGTTTTAAACAGAAATCGATATGCTCCTGGTGAATATCTTTATACATTTTCTCCCTAACTTCTAAGATTTTTAAACAACTGCATGAAAGCATGGTGGAACAAAGACTAATGATTTATCAATTAAGTAGATAGGTAGAAATCTCTCCTGGGCCTCCTTCTTGCTATCTAACCCTTTTAAGTTAGCTTTGCTTCTCATATGTCACAAAAATAGTTAGAGAAAATTAAGTTAACAAGCTGAGGTCATGAATACCTGATACTACAATAGGTTTAAACATTAAATACACTTTTTTTTTTACTTTGTGCTTGCTAGCTTTATTGTGAGCTCAGTGTAAAATGGTATACTTTATTTTATGAGAAATTATATTATGAGCATGCATTTATTATGCTTTGCTTAACAAAAACAAATCCTTTGCAACAGTCCTGCAATAATGGGTTATTGCTTCAGCTGTCTCTCCACCATAGTCTGATGTTACAGAACCATGTACATTCCTTTGGTGCAGGTCTCTATACTTTATTGGAAATCAGATCATATTGTTACAGCCTACCCACTTTGTAACCATATCTATACATACATTTAGTCATGCAAAGCGTACTGAAGTTTAAAAACAAAATCTGAGGCATATGAGAAAATAAATTTCACAAACTAACATGTTGGTAGTGAATTTAGGCACAAAACAACCCATCATGTAGCCACCTTAAACACATACTGATGGACCAAAATTGTAATAGGTAGTCATGCTTACTTTTACTTGATTTCTTTGTGTATGATGTCCAGCCCTCTTTTATGCCCTTGGTGTTTTTGTTTATGGCTAAAAATCTCATGATAGCTAAAATATAATATCATGATCTAGTGTCATAGCATTCACTCCCAACAACCTAATTTTCAAAATCTCCAGAAAGGTAAAAATATAAATTTAGTTTGCAAGTAAAAATATACATTTTAACACACAGGTATATAGACCAACTGAAGATAAACATTTTGTTTCATGCCTTCTTCAATATTTCTTAATCAGAGACTAACTACGACACAGAAGGTGTTGCGAAGTCTAAATGGTAATTATAGATGGTGCTTTCAGATCTCATGCACAATGAAATGTCAGCATAAGCATTTAATGAATTCTTTCCAAGTGTAGTCATAGCCCATGGCATTATGTTTGAAAACCGTAGCAGGTACATGTATCTCTTATGGCTATGTGAACCATTAACATGCTAATAAAGACAATTACAGAAGATTAAGAAAAGCAGTTTTCCGTTATTTCACAAAGATAACATGCAGATTGCAAGGTTCTCTAGTTGTATACTGAGTTGCTGTGATATGGGAAGCAGAGTCCCTTATTAGACAGTGTAACTATTCTGTTCATTGTAAAGCCTCATTAGTAGGAGAGCTGTCACATGTGCTTAGTGAAGGACAGTCACCTAGTGACAGGTCAGTCACTTAATGAATATTATTACACTGCTGATGTTGCAACAAGGAGATAAGACGTACATAGCTCTACTGCTGGTATTATATTATTACTGAACTGTCAACTAACATGGTGAAAACATGCAGGCAAAAAGTATATGTATGTCAACAATGCAGGCATGTAGTTATAGCTTAGAAGGCATAAAGTATACACATATAAATTTTAAAGTCAGTAGATGTGGAAATTTATACCTGCTGTTAGCATACTTTACATATTTGCTTAACTCACAGTTATAGAAGCTCTTTTATAAGAACTGTCAACACAATACATTTTTTTAAATAAGTTAAACATTCTCTAGCTATAGTCAGTAAAGGTGGAATATAATATAAATGATGTAAAAAACTGTAAATGTGTGTAGAGTCCTACACATACATAAATAGAGCACTCTGTGCATGATGGATGGGACATTGTGTCAAAAATCTTTATGATTTGGAGAAACTGGTGTGTGTGCGTGTGTGTGTGTGTGTGTGTGTGTGTGTGTGTGTGTGTGTGTGTGTGTGTGTGTGTGTGCGAGCGAGCACCTGGATGATGAGTGATGAGGATGAAGTATTTATAAAAACATGGTGAAACTTGACTGCAGGATAATTTCTATATTTCTGATGCTGTGAAATGAAGCAATTGTATCGATGAGATCAGCTGCAAAAAAATGTATCTAGTTTTTTTGGGTTTAATTAACACAGTGCTACACAGACATGAGATTTGAAGCCCAGCAACTGGTGATGCTACAAGTGAATATTTATCAAATTAAATCTGTGGTGTACTCTTCTTCTCCACTTATTAAACATGGCTGAAATTTCAGAAGGTTCCAGAACATTGAGACAAGAGTATAATATTATGAATCCATGTCATTTCATAATTCTCCCCAAATGTGTGATTTTGAAGTAGCCATGTGAAAAATTGGAGATCATGGTGAAACCTAAAAGCACAATTATTTCACACACAAACATGCGAACAGCAATACATAACTGCATTTTAATCTATACTGCTGTTGAGATAATACTGTTTTAAAGAATTCTCCTTAATCTCAGGTACAACTATCTTGGAGTTCAGTATATGTATACGTAGCAGGGATGTGAGGGCACCCTCCATGTCAGGGGTGGTGGAAAAACACTATTTTTACTTTCTTGGCATACGTTTCAACTTTCACTTGTTACATTGAGAATTCACAGTTAACTGCACTTTTGTAAGTTAAACAGTTGTGCTCTCACTGCTGTGATGTTTAGTAATGTAGTTAAAAAACATTTTTTTTGGAAAAAAAATAAACAAGGCTAGTGGCACAGCTTGTTATGTTTAATAGGTGGCATGTAAATTTGTAGACTCCAAATCAACCCTGATATGACCCCCCATATCTCTGATCGACAGAGGCATACGTTAACTAATCCAAAACTAACATACCCCCCCACGCTTGCCCGTACACACACACACACACACACACACACACACACACACACACACACACACACACACACACACACACACATACACACACACACACACACACACACACACACACACACACACACACACACACACACACAGACAAGAAAACCTTAGCTACCTCAACACACACACACACACACACACACACACACACACACACACACACACACACACACACACACACACACACACACACACACACAAAAAAAAAAACCTTAGCTACCTCATTACTAACATATCCTTGCCTTATAGGCATACAATAGACTTGAGGAAAAAACTGGATTGGGTTGCACGGCTAAGCTTATAAAGACCCTGGTGGCCAATAGCTTAGAACAAACTCATGAACCTATGAATCTGAAGTACATTTTTGAAGAAGATGTTTATACATGAGTAAAATATTTTTGCGAATTATATGTTACCAATGTGTTTAGTTTTTCCTTGACTGCCTCAAAAGAGGTGCAAGATAGTATTGCTTCTCTGACTGACTTTCATGGGACTTGTTTACAGACATGGAAGAAAAATAAGTATTGAAGGTTCCAGCCTGAAGTGTAACCATGGAGTTTATATATATAGCTAAGCAGTGTGGGGTACAGGAGAGTTTTCCCTCTATTAAAACTTTGTTATAATGCTATGCAGAATGTTATTTAGGGGGTTGTGTTGCCAATCAGTTGAGAATGAGCAGCTGAACTTTTAGGTGTTTGAGTTTTGATGAGTCACTAGGGAACTATTTTTTCAGCATAATAAAAAAAATCTTCAAACTGCAGTTAGTAATAATCTGCAATGTAATCACCTTATCTAACTACAGTGAATAGCATATTATAACAGTACAATAATTTGAGTCCTGTTATTGCCCAATCGGTTCTCCTACTGGACTCCTTTTTTTCCAAGTTGTGATACTGCAAAGGTTGCCCTCCACTTGCCTCCAGACTGCATTGTGAACAGCTGCTTACCGTCCTAAATCATCTTGGGTTAAAGACCCCATTTTGTTTAGACCTCCTTTCAATAAGGCCTTTAGAGAGAAGGGATTCTCTAAATTAACACTAGCAGCTTGGAAATTGCCATGCCAAGATATCAGAAAAATTAAAAAGTACTCAATTTTAAGTGTCAATCTCCTAGAAAACTTTCAAGAAGAATATTAAAGTGCCTGTTTTGACAATGGATGAGCTGACCTATTCTTAGTGATCTGATTTCTGATAACACATGAATATTTCATCATTTTTTTTCATGATGCAAATATGTATATACTGCAGTATTTACTTAGTTTTAAATGAGTTACAACTAAGTCTGTTTATGTAGTACAAATGTAGGTAACAAGTGCGTTTATCTACTCTGATGCACTTGCCTTCATTTTCTGCAACTACTGTTAATCTTGCTTTATGCTAAGGCACTGTTGTTGCCTGCTTGGCTTAGACTGTGCCTAAAAGTAGTCCGTGGACTACCTACCTAACTGTTTAACACAGGGGGGTAAATGAAGACAAGACAAGTATATTGTAAAAACAGATTAGAAAAAAACATAAGAGATACCTATTAGGGTCTTTTTAATATAATTAGATAGAAACGGAGTTCCACAGAAACAAAATAAGGCCATTCAGTTTAGGTAATGTGGGGCTGTGGCAAAGGGAGTGACAAAAAGTTACCTGATTAGGTACGAAGAAGATACTTGGTATTACAAGGAGGTCACGTGAGTGTATTGTATAAATAGTTTACATAAATGTTTTACTGGAAAAACAGAAAAACATCTAAATATAAAAAAATAACTTTGTAAGCTGGACTGCAGATGATCATCGGGGGTAGGTCACAGCATTTTTGATGTATCTTGTTTTAGGAAATCAGAGTAATTTGTGGCATTTCTTAACTGAAATCCAATATTTTTAAATACAATGAAAAATACATTTAATAAAAAAGGAACTGCTTTGTTTCAGTTGAAACAAGTATGTGTTTTTTTAAATAAAAAATTGTCAAAGTAAAGATATTCAGTTTTAAGAGCTTTCATTTACTTTGGGGAATTCTGAAGAAAAATAAGCAAAGGAGGCAGTGATGCAATATAAGGTTCATTTAAGAGCAGACCCATAAAAGATGGAGAGCATGAAGAATGAAAACAAGGCTGTTACCTTTCTGACATTTATTTGGCCCTTAACTTTGCAAGCATGGTGCTCTGAACAGCAGCCAATGTGGAAGGAAGGTTAGCGAGGGTATGTTTTCTTTTGTGTGAGGGTCTAATCTGAGTCAACAGAATCAAGAAAAAAAGATGAATATAATGTGTGCGTGGCTGAAAGGTGGTAGATAAGCAATGAGCATCAGGTTAAAATTTGTTAAGGGTTTGTTTAAGATAGATGCAGCAAAAAAGGACAGGGAAGATATGTCGATAAGGAAGAAATATGGGACATGTCAGCCTGATGGAGAAAAAAATGGGGCATCTCTCAGTGCTGTTGGTGATCTGGATTTGGGAATAGGTCCAACTGCTGGAAGGGCTGACCCAAGGAGATAGAATGAAGTGATCAATAAACAGCTCTCCTATCTTGTTTGGTGGGAGGGGGGGGTTGCATTATAATCTGCCATCTAAATGACCCTGGTAGAGGCCAGACATCATGGATGATCAAACAATAAGGCGGCGTGACAGACATCTTGATGTTATTGCATGCTGTTCTCTCTGGTGAAGGATTCTGGCTGCCTGCATGAATTTAGATTACTTTTGTGCCTCTTTGCTCTGCTGCCTACCAACCATCAGAACATCAGTTACACCATCAGCCTATTTGTTTCTTTAGTCAGGGGAGAGCCAGCTGTGGGTGGGGTAGGGGTGGGGTGGTCTGCGCATTTTTTCATTTTCTTTCTGATTCCTAATATTAGTATAGACTGACATAATAACCTTTGTCTTTACTGTCTTTAGCTGAGATTCATTAGTGATACCCATATTGTCACCTACCTGATACAGCTGCAATGCTAATTATGATTTCCAGAAACATGAAATTTACCTTTAAACAGTCCACACTGTTAAGAATATACAGGCAGTCAGTGGAACAGTCTGGAGTTGTGCTCAGGGGGTGCTCAAGCTACCCCTCTAGCAAAACGTTCTGTAGTCACCCAATGGACCAGATTTGGAGTGTTTTATTATACCTGTCCATTATTATATAGCTGTCACAGTGGTAGTCATTACAGCTTCTCTTTATACCTACCCAGACTTATCAATTACTTTTATACTTGTAAGTGAATGAAAACTTGGCAAACAGAAAACCTTGCCTTCTGTTTAGCATGTTTCCATAATTTTTGAAAGACACATAACTTGAAGGAAAGTAATCTCCTTAAAAATCAAGGACCATGAGTTCAGTTCTCATCAAAGGTTCTGTTTTCAACTTAGTCTAGGAGTTAGTACAGAGAGTTAAGGTTATAAGCAGTTAATGAGTTGATTCTTGTAGTCAAGGGTTTGATTCTTGCAGTCAATACTTGACTCTGAGCAAGTTACTTAACCAGACAGTTCTCTGGGGCAATTGAAAAATTGGGTCAAGCTCATTAGTGGTCCCTAGGACCACATGATCAATAACTTTCTATGTCTTAATAGTTAATTTTCTTGCAAACGGTAGTGGCAACATTTTTTTGTACATTATTTTTCAAGTTACTTAGTATGACTTTGTGTTCTGATTTCCACTCTCCACAAAAGCTGTCCCCAAAATATACATTTGTTACTGCAAGTAACTTTCGCAACACACTGACTAACATAAGTGCAGACAAGTCTAGATATTAATGCAGTTTAAATATTTGCCTAGCATTAATCTGCAAGTAGTTAATTTACTTTATAATTATGGTATTATACAGAACTCCCTCTCACATACACACACATACTCTCTCTGTCTCACTCGCGCGTGCACACACACACACACACACACACACACACACACACACACACACACACACACACACACACACACACACACACACAATCACACACACACACACACACACACACACACACACACACACATGAGTCATGTGTGGCTTATCTGTTTAGATTCAGCTATGACTGCTGTCCAGCAATAAGTGGCTGCACTAACAAGGAATCATTTACCTTCCACTAAGTATACTGCTATTACCATGGTAACTGCAGTCATCTGTTTTAATTCTATGTGATATTTTGATACATGTTGTGAACTTCAGAGAAATTCAGATATTGCTGGAATTATGGAGTGCAAATAATATACTTCAATATTCTACTTTCAGAAGAAATCCGCGGTGGTGGTGCTGTGGTAGCGTTGTCGCCTCACAGTCAGATGCTGTCCGGTTCGATTCTCAGCTAGAGCATCTTCTGCATGGAGACATGCATGAATGGGTGTACCTTCATTGAAGGTTGTGCATCAGGGCTGGTAACTCGGCACGTAAAAATCAATTACCAATCATTAGCGGACCAGAGTTCCGTTGTGGCGACCCCTAACCGGGAAAAGCCGAAAGACACAACATTCTACTTTCAGAAGAAAGTTTTTGCACAGTAATATTATATTTTCCCTGCATCGCTGTCCCTCCATTTCTTCCAAATCTGAATTACATTTGTTATGGTTCTCTGCTCTTAACTAGATCTTAATTATTAAGTCACTATTGTATTCATATAATCTCAGTGCTATATAAAGATAGACAGTGAGGGAAATCAAGACATAAATTAAGATTTTTTTCTGCCTTTGACTGAGTCTATACCATATAAAAGCCTGTCATGTGTCACCTAGAGTAAGGATCATTACAAGTTCTACATGAAAAGACTGGATCGTGGTGAGATTACGTAGCTCAGATGGAGAATCTTTAACAGTACAAATGAGCATTTATTCTTCAGCTTGTCAAATTTGTGGCTGGAAATTGTAACAGGACTCATGAAATAGGGAGACCATGAAATGTAGATATATTTTCATGTGCCAATTGCGCTGTCATTTATGGCTTTATCTGCATTCCATAGTGCTGCCTTCCTAACAGCATTTACACACTTATATTGCCTCGGCTAGACTGTGATAGGCTGAAAAATAAATGCATGTTTCCCACTAAAACATCTTCACTCATCTCTAGATGCTGTCAGTATGATTCACATTATCCATAAAACCCTTATAATGAATTTCATTTAAGAAGTCACTTAGTCACATTTCATCTTTGCATATTTTCCTTTAGAGGCATGAAAACAATGATCGCGTTTTAGTTTCTTATGCTGTTTAATTATGTTTTAGTTTCTTACACTTAATTTTACTCAGTAGCTTATTCAGTTGAGTAAAACAGCACTATTATAATCCACAGAGTGTCCAATGTGGAAATATAAGGGGTGGAATAAGGATATGAGGAAAGAAAAAAATGGTGTGTGGCATGGACTATGTGGTCCTGGTACACACAGTACATCAGTTTGAAACGTATACTTGGAAAAAGTTTTATACACCTTGTAGGTGTGCAATTCAGTGCAGACATTTTACTGGTTTACTCACTACCCTAGATAGGGCAGCCACAGTGGTGCAGCAGTTAGCGTTGTTGCCTCACAGCAAGAAGTTCTCTGGTTCGATCCCCAGCTGGGGTTCCTTCTGTGCGGAGTCTGCATGTCCTCCCTGTGGTCACTTGAGTTTCCTCCAAGTACTCCGGTTTCCTCCCACATCCCAAAGACATGCTGTAGGTGGATTGGACACTCTAAATTGGCCCTAGGTGTGAGTGCGGGTGTGTGTGTGCCTTCTGTAAAAGGTTGGGCACCAGGCTGGCAACTCGACACCATAAAACTCCACTGCCAATCATGAGCAGACAAGTGATTCGCTATGGCAACCCCTAACTGGGAAAAGCCAGAAGATGAAGAAGAAGACTCACTTCCCTAGGTATTTCATGAACTAAAAACTGCTGTGATGATAACATTAGAGAAAGTCATTGGTTTCTGAATTTGTGATGTATTACTGTTATAGTGTACTTTGCAGCTGGTGGTGGTGGTACATAATGTTGTTTAAACCCCTGACTGTATGGCACCAATGACTTTTTGATTAACTAGCTAAACTGCCTCAGTGCATATCTTTTCTTATTAATATGTCCCTACTTTTTTTGTCTTAGAAACTTACTACACTATCAACATAAAGTTGCTGAAATCATCAGGTAATATCCTTTATTTCATTGATTTTAATTTGATTGATTCTGACCAGAGCCTGACTGGATTCATGTCTTCAGATCAAACATTATGAGCCTATCCTTCCTCCTACAAGGGAATTTCACCCAGTATCTGGGTGAGAGCTGTGTATTCCGCAGTGGTATGGCGGTAGCATTGTTACCTCACAGCAAGAGGTTCTCCCGTTCTATTTTCGGCTTGGCTTGGGAGTGCCTTCTGTGTGGAGTCTGCATGTCCTCCCCGCAGTTGGGTAGTGTTCGAAAGACATGCGTGTGTAAATGGGTGTGTCTTCATTGAAGGTTGGGTGTCAAGCTGGCACCTCGGCATTTCATAAAAAAAAAAAAAATCTACTGCCAATCATTAGCAGACTGGAGTTCCTCTGTGGTGACCCCTTACCTGGAAAAAGCCGAAAGACAAACAACAACATCTGGGTGAGAGCTGTCCACAAGGGGTTATCATACAAACAGCCACAAGCATGCCTAGTATCATCAGTGCATCCCAGCTATGAGAGTATATGTTACGGACTATACCCAGCCATTATGTGTGTGTGCATATGTGTATGTGTGTGCATGTGTGGGGACAAGTAATCCATGTCAGCTCAGAGGCTCAAACTGCCTTCCCATTGTAGGTGATGCACTCCACCATGAATGCTGCAGCCTACTGATTCCTGTGTGAACTTAACACTCATTCTCCAGTCATGTGACAGCATCCCAGCTTTTCCTCCAAGGATGCTGACATCATGCAAAACTGGGTCTGCTCTGCTCTTCCCTCCTCCAAAGACGGATTTAGGTTCATAGGTTCATAGGTTGGTACTAGGCTATCGGCCCTAAGGCCTATACCCTAGGGCCTATACAAGCCTAGCCATAACAATTATTATTTACTTCCCTGGACCCCTGTCTAGCAGGGTGACTGATGTGATCCCCGGGTTGAATTTCCTATCGCCCATCCAGTCATCAAGGTTCCTTTTGAAGAGGGCCAAAGAGGCGCTCTGCTTGACATGTATGGGCAGTCTATTCCAGAGTCTGGGGAGTCCCTGGGTCAGGAAACTATCCCTCCAGCATGTTTAGTTCATTGTGATGACAAGGTTTAGATCCCTGGAGCATGTGTCTCTAAGGGATTGGGATTTCTTTAAGTGTAGCATGTCCAACAGCTCTGGATTTGACGTGGCTAATCTGCCCCTGATAGCACCATCAGGCAGCTCAGCCACTAAGTGAACTCAGTTTGCCTGGTTGTACTCTGGGGTGTAACCCTCTATACCACTTATGATGAGTAATACTTGGAAAAAACAACTGCTGTATGCCCTATATTTTATTTATTTTTCATTTCTGCATTAACCAGATAATAGAAATGATCTAGAGAATTCAATCAACTTCAATGTTTGGGGATGCCTGAGGAAACCAAAGTACCATGACAAAGTCTAAGCCGACAAAGAGCGAGTGAGTATGGGAACTCCACACAGATTGAGTTTAGAAGTCAGGATTCAACTAGAATCTAGAGTTTTGAGGCTCCATGATTGAAACACCGTGTGTGTGTGTGTGTGTGTGTGTGTGTGTGTGTGTGTGTGTGTGTGTGTGTGTGTGTGTGTGTGTGTGTGTGTGTGTGTGTGTGTGTGTGTCTGTGTGTGTGTGTTTGTCTGTGTGTGGAGCCTCCTACCCTCTTTAGTAATGGGTGCAAACCCTAACCCTAATGCTGCCTCTTCCCCCCAACCCTAACCCTACACCTTAATGTCATTAAAACCTTCCACTAATACTGCCACTGTTCAGACAAATTTGAGGCTAGTGTTACAGGGGGGGGGTAGAGTTTTAAAATTGAGAGAAGAAATAGTTTTCTTCTCTCGATTTTATTGTTTTTGTTTTGTTTGCATTCACCATTGTGTATGATTGAACTTATTTTGTTGGTGTTTTACATTCCACAATAGGACAGTTCAGTCATACACAATAGACTTGTATAAATATATCTAGGTTCCATTAGTTTGATCATCAAACACTATTATGCATGACGGATTTTGTGGGAAAGTACATCAGTGCAGCAAGTAGTCAAATATTGTTACTATCAAACTTCAGGAGGTAGACTGTAACATAATTCAGTACTTTTTCACTTTCTCCATATTTGTAAAAACCTTATGTGGGGTTCACTAGTATGCCATTGCAGACGCAGGTTGTCGAATGCATCTTTGTCGAACAGTAAAGCACGAAAAGGCAAAATAGCGAAGCAGCGTTTCAGCAAATTCTTTCCCTGGGAAAGAATTTGTTTGGCCGCTTTTGCTACTTTGCCTTTTTGGCACTATAGTGCAATCTCAGAGTTAGTATATTTAAGGGTCTATATTAGATAGACGAATGCTTAAATGTTCGTATCTCTAAAGGTCGACCATTAGAGATCAAACAGTTAAGTGTTCGAATATTTTTAGAAATTAAAAAAAAAAAAAAAAAAAAAAAACTAAAGGGTGCAAGCAGGGAGGAAAGCCACCATGCACCTCCCACATGGGGGCTGTGCCCCCCACAACCCCTACTTAAATATACCAACTCCAAGATCACGTTACAGTGTAAGGAATGAGAATTTTCCCGTTTCCACACTGTAGTGCACTGAAGTGCGATCTCGGAGTTGGTATATTTAAGTAGCAGGGGGTGTGGAGTGTACATCCCCCCACACGGAGGGTGCAGGGGGGCTTGCCCCCCAGCTAAAACCCATTCATTTTATTTATTTTTGTTTTATTACATTTTTGAACACTTAACTGTTCGATCTCTAAAGGTCGACCTTTAGAAATTCGAACATTTAAACATATGTCTATGTAATATAGACCCTATATTTAAGTAGGGGGTGTGGGGGCAAAGCCCCCCCATGTTAAGTAATGTTTTACTGTTTTTTTTTGTTTGTTTCGGAACAGCGATTGTTTTCCATTGGAAAATAATTGCTGTAATGAAGTTTCGAGATTGAAAGCTTTTGCTTGCATGAGGTCAGTTATCTACCGTTCACTCTTCTGAGCATACAATATGATAATATAGACCCTTATGTGGTGTTGGGTGGGGGATTAAATCCCCATATAAAAGCAAATCCTTTACTATTACAAATGTAGGGCATTTGTTTACATTTGCAATCAGGGATTTTAGATTAGTTTTACTTTTGCTAACTGTTATCACCAATAAGGTTTTTGGATGTGTTTCCTGTCAATCAATCTCCTCAGGGATTATTTATTATACATTACTGTGTATCTATATATATATATATATATATATATATATATATATTTATAAAACATTTGTGTACATACAATATTTTAGCGGCCAGACTTGTTTCTATAGGGATATGCTTTATTTACAATCAGAATTCAAATTTTTGAGTACTATTGACCCTTTATTGTATAATGACCATTATATACACCATATATTACTTGCAGTATTTACATGAGGTATCATGAGAGAGGATCATTAGTAAAAGGAAAATTATACAAGTGCAGATTTAGGGGTAAGACAGTTTAACTAAAGTTTAGTTATTGTACAGTGACAATGCTGCACACTCACATCATTAAAATGAAAAAAGAAGTCTGCCCTAAAGTTTTGTAGTTACTGTCGTTGCATAAGTAGGAAAACAAAGAGTTGCGATTAAAAAGGTAAACATCTTCTTATGAATTGCAAACTTAAAGCCCTATTTATTTGAGGTGATGGCACTGTGGATGTAGGATGTGAAAATATGTTGTGCCATTTTAGTAGATGAATTGTGTGCAGGGAAAGATAGAATTTTTGATGCAAGAATTTAATTGTGAGAAGCTGCTAGTAGGGACTAGTAGCTTGTTAGGTTTATGTTATGTATGATAGCAGCACTCAAGCCTTTGAACTACGTAGATAAATCTGCAGCAGTGTACTATAACTGGTCATGCCCTGGCTGCTCAGAGACCACAGACATTAATCTATAAATTACACATTATTTAACTTGCACAGGCTGCTGCTTGAGCTTGAACTTAAATGTGTTTGGGCCAGGCATGTGCAGCGACAACAGAACTGCTGGCTTCTGCTCGGACACATATTTGAGATCAAGTAAGGTGAGTATGGCAGCCATGGAGGGAGTGAGAATGGGTGAAAGTTTGGATTAGATTTAAAGAATGGAACAGGAGAAATCAGTGGGAGTTTTATGTTTAGAGTTAAGATTCTAGGAGGGCTATATATATGTGACTAGAGCAGGGATGTGGGAGAAAATGTAATTCACTAGAACTGGACTAGTCAGAGGTAGGATATGTTCTTGCCATTTAGAGTAATTGACAATGAAGTGGTCAGCTGCTAGCACTGCAGAACGTGTAGTAGAGCCAGTCTGCAGACATCAACAAGCCATGGACTACACAAAGCAGAAAAACACAAAGTGCATAACTAAGGGATACTGAGCCAATGCAAACATTGTTTTGCAACTACATTTTTAGTAAGAAATTCTAAAGCCTTGCTGTATGTAAAGTAAAATATTGTAAACATGTAGCTTACTCTTGAAAGCTACTTTTTTAGTTATGTGCAAAATGTCATTTTGGTGAGGAGTTCAATGTCTTGATTACCTAGCTAATTTAGTGGTTTATCAATTACTTGTTGTTGCCAATGTCATGCTTGTATAAAAAATAAAGTAACTTATTTGTGCATTGAAATCTCTCAGGTGTGCTCAGCCGTCATTGGACCCGATTCCAAAAGACTTGCTCTCACTGCAAGTGACCACTTACACTGACAGCAGGTCTTTTGAAATCTGGCCCCAGTTGTAAGCCTGGTCATAGATAGGCCTTACACTGATTCTTTGCCTACTCTCGGCTGCTGCACGTCCCTGGAGCTCCGGTGGTTACACCCATTCTTGGCAAGCTGCCTGTTCTGCATTAGGGAATGAACCTGTCCTATCTGCTGACCAGGATTCCTTCTAAACAAAAATACCTGCTGCCTTTTCCTACAATAAGGAATAGAAGCCAACCTCTTCCCAAATTCATCCCCTCAAGAAAGCAAGAAACTTGTCAAGCTGTCTGTCCTGCATTACGGTTATGAACCTGTCCTATCTGCTGACCAGGATTACTTCTAAACAATAGTACCTGCTGCCTTTTCCTACAATAAGGAATAGAAGCCAACCTCTCCCCGAATTCAACCCCTCAAGAAAGCAAGAAAGTATGTTAGCTGCTTTATGTAAAGTATATTTGTCTAAATATTAGGTGTATTTAATAACCCTACCTTTCCAGGATAGCCAGCAGCCATACTCTTTTCTGCTTCTTTACCTCCCCCCATCCCCTCTCGCAGCCTTCACTTTGCTTTACTTTTTTCCTCCCCTACTACTAGATCCACTTCTTTCCTTCCAGGTGTTATTATTGTACTATAGTTTTTAACCACTAGATGGCACCCTCTTCCTTATACATCTACCCCACTCCCTCATTTTTGAAACACTCAGGAAACTAGTTTTACCTTACTTATTTCATTGCACGAAACTAGTTGTATACCTTACATATTTCTGCCTAGACCTACTTTAAGCTTCCATTTTACACCTTCATCTACCTATCGACCCAACCTACCCAGACTATTACTGCATCTATTACCTCCTTTACCTACCTGCACCTAAACTTACCTTTAGCAGTCAGCATTTCCACTGATTGTTTTTCACAGGCTGATTTTCCTCTTTACTTGGCTCAGTCCCTGTTTCCATATAACTCTTACTTCTCTTCTTCATTTACCACCTACTCATCTATATCCCTTTCTCTGCCTTCCTTGTTTCTCTTCTCACCAATTCTCTTTCCCTCTCCATACCTCACCAATCGGTTTAGTATTTATCCTATCCCCTGCTGGCCTCTATCACCCTTTGCTGTCTTTTTCTTTTCTTTTTTCTCTCTTTCTTTAGCTTTTGTTGGTCTGTACCTCCCCTCCCCACTCTCTCTCCTCCCCTCTCTACCTAACAACTATTCCGTTCTATCGGAGACATCCGCTCATTGCTTTTTCTGGTCTGTACCTCCCCCTGCCTTTACATCCCTCCCCTCCATACCTCATCCTTTCTGAACCAATCAAATAAGCCCTCTCCCATGAGGCGCCATCTTTGATTCTTTGCTTATTCTCAGCTGCTGCGCATCCCTGGAGCTCCGGTGGTTACACCCATTGTACATATGTGCTCTGTATCACTGTTATACTGCTTTACCTGTATATTGCCTTAATGTGTTGCAAACTGCTCTATCAATGTTGAATGTGTAACTGCATCTTGCCTTTGAAAGTGCATGGACAGCAATTAGATTGCGATTCCTTTAAACGGATACATTGTAATGCTTGCTTAATTATCGCTGTTTTGGCTACTAGCTTGTAACTTCAGCCCAGAAAGTGTAGAATTAACATTTCACTGTTATCTGTTTCGTATATACTTGATGGTGCATGGCTAATTATTGCTATACCCAGCTACCTACTTTTGTGTTCTCCGGTGGAACTTAAGTAGCCTTAACCTCTGATGTTTAGTACATTTATTAGATCATGGCGTTTACAGTTATCCATGCAGATATATCTAGTTTAGATAGCGTTTTTGCCTTAATTAACTACTCGCACAGACTTTTTTCACCCATTTATTGTCTAACTGTTATCTCAAGTATGCTGGTGTAACTCTCGCAGTAATAAGCCATTTGGTTATGCGTGGTCCACGTGGAATCGCTTTATGTTTAATACCCATAGCTACTCTCTAGCATGTTTGATACCTTATTTTATAGTGAACATCAAGTCAAACTAGTGTTTTATCTTAGAGACTGCCATGCATAAATGCTATATTTCTACAGTCTTAGAATCAAGTTTCATTTTATGACAGTCTGTTCACTCACACTAAACTAGTTAGCAGATCTTGGGGCTAAGCTTTGCACAGGCGTAGCCTCATCTCCCAACCCAGCTTTTCTACTTCATTAGCCTCTACATTATTTAGTGATGATATGCATCTATTTGATAGGCTATACTTTTTAACGGGGTTTATCTGAAAGGTTGTGTATTTATTGTGAAAGGTTATACAATCTATTTGCGGTACCCACTTCTCTCTATGTATTCATGGTTTGAGAATGACAATAGTGGGCTCTTGGAACTTGGCACATTACTGTTTTTTAATAACTACACTGCTTTTCTCTAGGTTTTTACAGTCACAGTAATTTTCTACTGTATGTTAAGAACCTACCTGAGCTGGCTTGGATTAGTACTGTTGCATACAAATACATGTCAGTCCTTATCTGTTGTAATATTCTATGGTTAGAACCATTTATATTTTTCTATTTTACTTGGCTTACTGTTAACTATATGGCTTATTTACTACATTGTCTTCTTTCTCCCTTGTTTACCCAGCTTGGCAAGCTGCCTGTCCTGCATTAGGGTATGAACCTGTCCTATCTGCTGACCAGGATTCCTTCTAAACAATAGTACCTGCTGCCTTTTCCTACAATAAGGAATAGAAGCCAACCTCTCCCCGAATTCAACCCCGCAAGAAAGCAAGAAAGTATGTTAGCTACTTTATGTAAAGTATATTTGTCTAAACATTAGGTGTATTTAATAACTCTATCTTTCCAGGATAGCCAGTAGCCATACTCTTTTCTACTTCTTTACCTCCCCCATCCCCTCTCGTAGCCTTCACTTTGCTTTACTTTTTTCCTCCCCTACTACTAGATCCACTTCTTTCCTTCCAGGTGTTATTATTGTACTATAGTTTGTAACCAGTAGATGACACCCTCTTCCTTATACATCTACCCCACTCCCTCATTTTGAAACACTCAGGAAACTAGTTTTACCTTACTTATTTCATTGCACGTAACTAGTTGTTTACCTTACTTATTTCTGCCTAGACCTAACTTAAGCTTCCATTTTTCACCTTCATCTACCTATCGACCCAACCTACCCAACCTACCCAGACTATTACTGCATCTATTACCTCCTTTACCTGCCTGCACCTAAACTTACCTCTAGCATTCAGCATTTCCACTGATTGTTTTTCACAGGCTGTTTTTCCTCCTTTCTTGGCTCTTCCCACTCTGTTCGCCCTGCAGGCTCACTCCGCTCTCCTACCCTACCCGCAAATTCCACCCACCTCCACTGCATCTAGCCTTATACCTCTCTAACCACTCCTACTCCCCTAACAGCCAATCACATTGCACACCTCATTAAGGTTTTCCATCTAGCCTATTACTTCTCCCATTACATCATCTACTCTCATCTTCTCACTCCCCACTCTCTACTCCTTCAACACTATGCCTATTTCATCTACTTCTCCATACCTTACACCCCTACTTCTTTTCTCAATTCTCCATCTCCTTTTCCTTCCCTATATCTTAACCGCTTATGAACATATTCACTGCTCTAACTTCCACCAGCCCTCAAAACAAACATCCCTTCCTGCTCTATCAACCACCCTGAAACACATAAACATAACATGTACAACCAACTATTTTCTCCCAATGTATCAGAGTCACCCATATTTCCTACAAACACTACCAAGTCAAGACAGCACATAACTTTCTGAATCTTACTCTTATTCACACATACAGATTACACCTTCACCTCCTTATAGATGGTGACATTCATCCCAATCCTGGTCCAACCAATAACACCCCTACCTACACAAGCAGTCCCTCTTCCTCTTCCATACACAACCCTACAAAGCTTCCTAGCTCCCACTTATTAGCTCACTTAAATATACATAGTATTAGCAATAAAATAACTCACCTTCATGCCCAACTTGAGGTACATGACTTTGACATTCTATGTTTAACTGAGACATGGCTAAAACCATCTACCCAGGACTATGAACTAACTCCTCCAGGATATAGTATTTTAAGAGTAGTAGCCCTAACAAGAAGGGAGGGGGCGAGGCCTTAATATATAAAACTGGGCTCCAGCTTACACTACTAGACACTTGTCCTCCAGCTAATACCAATTCGGAAATTCTTTTCACCAAACTACAACTTAATACTTGTAAGTCCATCTATATTTTATGCTCATATCTTCCTCCAGGTAATCAATCAACTCCCTTGAAAATATCCTCAGCTAGATGTCCATTAACTATCCTCAAGAAACCATTGTCCTAGGTGACTTTAATATTGACTGGAATACCTTTAATACTGATAACCCTTCTAACTACATACACCTTCATGGCTACTCTCAAATTGTCACCTCACTCATTCGAATCCATAAACCCACCAACAAAGAATCTATCCTTGATTGGATCCTTATAAATACTCAGTCCCCAATCTACATGGTAGGCATCCTCCCTGATGACATGAGTGATCACTCTTTAACTTATTTAATTCGACAAAAGACCAATACACCCAGTCCTATAACCAACAGAACTACTGGCTCCAATAAACATTTTAACCCTGAATGTTTCCAAATTGAACTGAGCCTATGCAACTGGTCACCATTGAAACACCTCCAACTCAAGGAAGTAGTGGCTTACTTCAATTCTAAGTTCCTTGAAATGCTCAACTTCCAAGCCTCTTCCTGTACCCTTAGGAATCGGACCAAAACTGCACCATGGCTTACAAAGGAAACCAAACAACAAATTTTGCTAAGAAACAAATTTTGGTCTAGAAGGCGCTCTTCAAAGGACCCATCTGATCGCATACAATTTAAACAGCTTAGAAACTCTACTAAAGTATCTATTCTATTAGACAAAAAAACTTCTTCTTTCAACTCCAGCAAGCCAACCAACAAAGTCCACAGAAATTCTGGTCAGGGATCAATAGACTCCTTCACCCAGGCAGCACTAAGACACCCACCCTCTCTGGAATAACCCAAGACACTCCCAATCAAATTGCTGACTCCTTCAACAACTTCTTTACTGAAGCTATCCAGTCTCTTGTCAACTCACTACCTCCTGTATCCACAAATCCACCCCCTCCTCCTTTACCTCTCCTCCCACTTTCCAACTCCAACCTGTCCCTACTTCCCTCATCTGTACCCTACTACAAAAACTCAAACCGTCTACCCCCTCAGCAGACCTACTACCTGCTAAGTATCTTCAAATTCCAGCCAAAGTTATTGCTTACCCTATCTTAATGCTAATTAACAGAACCATAAAAGAAGGTGCCATCCCATCCATCTGGAAAATATCACATATTATCCCCCTTCATAAGGGTGGCAACTCATCAGATCTTTCCAACTTTCATCAAATTGCCCTACTCTCTCCCATTGCTTAAATCATGGAAAAATACTTGACCACCTTCTCCTTAATGGCCTATTAGCTAGCTCTCAGAATGACTTCCGACCCTTCCATAGCACTACTACTGCCCTCCTTTCATTTACTGACCACATCAACAAAAACCGTAACAATAACATCCTGTCCTCTGCTATCTTCATTGATCTTTCAAAAGCATTTGACATGGTTAATCATCAAATACTTTTGAATCTTCTGAAATCCCTCTCATTTGACACTCAAGCACTACAGTGGTTCAAGTCTTACTTAGATAATAGGCAAAAGGCAGTGCTCTGGGAAAACACTCTATCCACCCCTCTTCCTGTCTCCCTTGGTGTACCCCAAGGATCTATTTTAGGCCCTCTTCTATTCTCCATCTTTATCAATGATCTAACTATTAGTATTTCCCAAGCTGTAGCCATGCAATACGCTGATGATTCCACTTTAATCTCCTCAGCTATAAGTCTATCTGAACTGCAGGCCCTCACCCAAAGTGTCTTTGACCTTGTAGAAAACTGTTTTTTACAGTGCTGTCTCCTCCTCAACCATTAAAATACTAAACTACTGCTATTTACTCCTACACAAAAGTCTACCCATTTCACTTGTCTATAAAATCCAAAAATGGCACAGTCATATATCCAGACACAACAACGAAACTCTTAGGGGTTACTATTGATCACAGCTTTAACTATGATACTCATATCAATACCACAATAAAATTGGTAAACCGAAAGCTAGGCTCCCTCTACAAAATTAAGCCCTTCCTCACTCCCACAGCGAGAACTACTATTGCCCACACCCACCTCATCTCCACTCTCTTCTATGCCTCATCTATATACACAAATCTATCAAAAACTAACCTTAACAAGATGTCAATCTCCTACAACAGTATAGCCAGATTTGCTAAC